>NW_017100606.1:543278-557334 GCF_001263275.1 Habropoda laboriosa
ATGTACAGTGGAGTCTCGGTTATCCGAGGTGCTTTGAACTTAAATAAAATAAAGAAGTTACATTATTCTTTAGGGTCGATGGGCGTTCATAAATCGTGCAATAAAATCATAAAAAACATTTTCGTATTAACTATTTAATAAATAGCCAATTAAACTTAAACACGTGTACAATTTTACGTTATCAAAATGTTTTTTATGATTTTCTTGCGCGACTTATGAACACCCATCGATCCTTATTATCCGAGTTTTCAATTATTCGAGATAAGCTGGATCCACGTCACCTTGGATAATCGAAACTCTACTGCACTTATAAATATGTCGTTACAAATACAAACATTTCTGCTGCATCTTTGATTTTTTATAATATAATATTGTTACATACTTCACAAAAATATTTAAGTTTTTAAATTATTTTTATTAGAATTATCATCGACAAGACGCAGAGAAAAAAACGTATCAGCGTCACCCATACTAAACAGATGGTTACTATGTTATTTCTATATATACATATATATTTATATTAATCTGGCTCAGTATGTTGATTATTTTTGCTGTGACTATTACACATCGATCACCGAAGTCAAGATGCACTGGGCGGCGCTCCGTAAGAAGATGGGTGACCGCTCCACATACGTCTCTGGAAAAGCCGTGCTGTTGGTTTTATCGGGCTGAAATTTCACACAGACGTTAGTTCCATCCCTACTAACGTCTAGAAATTGTAAAAGTCCAACAGCAAAAATCCTTACCGCCAAGTTGGAGTTCAAGCATGGTCAGGCGTCCTCGCTCATTCTCCGGCTTGTTCTTCGTTTGGTGGTTTCGATGGAAAGTAGAAACCTGGTCTGATAGGGGTGTAAGCTAATAAGCTAAGGCACCCTGAGTCCTTCTAAGGACGACCCACACTAGTTGTTACTATTACACAGACACATACTCATTTCTCCTTATAATCCAACAACTTATGAGAAGAGATCGTCTATTTTACCAAACTTATTCCAGCGAATCTGAAATAAAAGCAGACTCATATCCGTGGTAGTTGTCTAACTCCGACGCGTTATTTAGAAAGATATTTATCTGCTGTCTAGTTTTAAACAGAATGTAGCTACGAATTTTGCTTTCCGCGATGAATTTCATGCACGATGTGTTCGTTAGAGAGTTAACCCTTTGCAGTCGAGCGACGTTAAATAATCATCACTTGGTGAATAATTAACGAAGACAGAGAGCAGATCTATGGGCCTCTATAAATTTGTTCACCACAGTGAAGTAGGGAGTGCATCGAATATTTAAATAAAATAGTATACTTCGTTGCTACGTTACCCTTAAAAATTTTCAAAGAAGATCCGAATTGTAACCTTTCCCACGGCAAAATGATCTCTGAGTGCAAAGTAATAAGCATTGCCTAAGGATTAATTTTTTTTTCAAATTATAAAAGTTTTGCTTTACGACTCGAAGATTTAATATCCTACTCAGCTTAACGTAGAATTGCAAAGGATTCGATGCGATTAAATCGTGGTTATATTGATAACACCCTTATTTCCGGTACTACTCGCTTGCGCTGTATTTCATCTACGAGCAAGACTACAACTTGAGGTTTTTCAAAATGGTGAGAAGAACTCGTCGTCGCCGTGCAGTTGTTCGATCAATTTTCGAACGTTCCCAGAATTTACCGTGACATTGATTCTTTCTAACTGTGCAACGTTTACCGGTATGAAAGGCGGTCCATACGGAGACAGGAGACACGCATGTAACACACGAAACATGTCTGCACGTCGTCCAGGATGAGCGCGCCACAACGAAGCGAATGAAAAGGTAGACATATAGAGAAAATATTGCAGGGCGAGGGCCAGAACTCTTTGAACCCTCTCTGTATTTTCCCTGGCACTCTCTCTTTTGCTTCTTTCACGTCTCTCCGCCAGTTCGTTCTCTCTTTCTTGCTTTTTCCGCGGGTGCTCCTCTGCGCTAGCTCTCGAGCGTCTACGGTTTTACTGGTTATACCAGCAGCCAACAACGCCGTCGTGCTGCATTTCCATTATCGAATTCCTTGCAGTCGTTCGTCGCCCACGGTCGTTTATGGTCGCGCGAGAGGGCGACATGTTCTGCATGAGATTTATCCGCGAACGGAGCCACGAGGAAAGCTGTGCCTGTCATCGAACAGAGGTCGAAGGTAGGGCTTGTTCGAGTGCTTCTTTTATTTCCCTCCGTCTCTGTTCCATCTATTTAGATTATATCTCGCCCCGCGTCGTGTTATCTTCTTTACGTTTCTACTTTATCTCGATCTTCTTATTGATCTCTTCCCCTTTGATCCTCTCGCCGAATGTTTTCGTTCGCACACCAGCTTTTCCCTTTGTTTCCCTCTGTCACAGAAAATAGTGTGTTAGCAAGTGTGTCTATCGTTGTTGTCGTATCAGTGGCAAAATATTTTTCCGTCTATGAAAAGTTACCGAACTTCTGTAGTCGTGTTTGTTTATCCACCTCGATCCCTTCCAGTCGTCTACTGGAGTCGTTAAAGGAGTATTAATACCAGTACAATGCATAATTAGATTATTATTTGTATCGTATAGAAGTTTGAATTCCTTCCAACCAGCGTGGAGGACTATTGTATGTTATTTCATCTGGTATTATATACTGGGTGTCCGATTTTTTTTTCTCGATCAAACTTTGTCAGTGCGTTCTATGGGTATAAGTAAGAGAAAAGTGTTATATAAACATTGGTCGTTTGAGGCTTTAGTAAAAAGTTACGGGGATAATAAGAAATACGAAGGTAACGGGTGTGCGGTTATTGTGATACAAAATAGGAATAAATCAGCGATGTGTAGATTTAGTCTGTTTATGCAAGCTGTGTTTACGATCTGAAGGTGTTGAATGTAAATTTTGCCAGTGCCATTCTTATCTTGCATTATTCCCTTTGCATTTCGTATTTTTGTTATAACTTCTTAACAAAGTTTCAAACGACCCATGTTTATATAACACTTTTTTATTACTTATACCTATAGAGTATACTGACAAAGTTTGATCGGAAAAACTTTGGACACCCGGTATGTATTCATATATGGATTCGTCGTCTTTAAAGAGTTAAATACATGTTTGTTATGTTTCTCTTTGAAATTCAAATGTGGGCGAGTGTACACAACTGCTAGATTGCGTATTTTTAATTTTCAAGAAATGTAAATGTGTTTGCATACCTAACCGTGTTCCATGATTCTATTTTCCTGGAAAAAAGGCGGCTTCCGGTGCACTGGTGAACCAAACGCAATGGAAATTGGCACCGAAGTTTATTTGCGTTAGTTGCAGTTGTCAGGGTCCGTGGTTCCTTCTTTGTCTCTTCTCTCTACATATTTCTTTTCCTCCCAACATAAAAGCTTTCTTTTACTTTTATGCTTGTCATGTCTTCGTTTCGATTTTGCTACGAGATTTCTTTTTTTACTTTTCACAAGGGGAACTTACATCGTGTATCACTTTGAGGACATTGTTTATGCGAGGTCGCCTAAAACAATCTCAAAAAGTAGTAAGGATAAATTACTTCCTTCTTTCCAAAAAATTTATTTTTAATGTAAAAATTTTAATGGGTCAGTGTCGATCTTGCGAATAAGACTGTTAGCAATGAACACTCTTCTGTCGGTGTTCAAATCTCGTATCAGCATTCTTCTTTTTTTTTTATTGAAGACTTTATTCCTACATGCAAATGCTTCTCTAACGTATTATACGTGTAACATGTTTGATAGAAATGGATTACTAGGCTTTCTGCAATAAAATAGGGTTATTTTGAAAATAACCTATTTCAGTATTTTTATCGTTTGATCAGTGCTATCGGTTATATTTTTTTTTGCTACGAACCTTTTCTAAATAAATCAAGAAACACAATAATGTCGGACCTTGCACTCTGTCTTCAGAATTTAAAAAATTTTAAGCATAAGTATATTTTCGGTTGCCACATTTTGCGTGAAATAGATTACGTAGCAAATCTTTTCTACACAAGAGGTTTGTATTATTTTCTTATCCACAGGGTGTCCTTTTTAACTGGATGCGCTGGAATATCTCAGAAGCTTCACAAGCTCAGTATAAATAGTTGTCGTCGGTAAACGAAGTGCCATTGAAATGGGAACAACAAATCTTCATTCAAGTAAAGGATACATCAAGGATTTTACAATTTTCCATAAAACGAAATGACTTTGTATGGCACATCGTTAAATTCGTCTCAACAAATGCCATCATATTACAAAAAAAATTATACCAAACAACTTTTCTAAGAACATTTTTTCAATAACGTTAATTCCTTCTGAGATATTCCACAGGGTCCAATTAAAAAAAAAAACACCTTGTATATCGTAAAAATCCGTGGTTTGGAGGAGGTTCGGTTCAAATCGTAGTCGCTAATACATCGTCCACCCGCTGTACCGTATTTTTCTCTTCACTTCTACTCTCATATATGCGGTTGTATAACACGTGATAATAAGTTGAATAGCAATATATTTGATAACAATAATTTCATAATAAGTATAAACACACGTAAAAAGGAATAATGATAATCTGATCAACGGTCTCTTATTACATCTCGCAATAAATTCTCACGCACTCTCTGATATCAATAACAACGCGGTTCTACTGTTTTACTCTCTGTTTCCCTGTATGATCCGCTCGTTATCCAAATCTCGAGACGATTCAACAAATACACTACATTCACGCCATCACTCGCAACATATTATTAAACCAATTCCACAATATAAACACACCTATGTACGCGCATGTCCTGCACGTGTCAAGATGTCCTGAAAAGGGTACATCATCTACACATGTACATGACAGACAGGAGAGGGGTTGATCGTTGAAAAGCAAAAGGAGGGTAGCCAGGAGGGGGTAGGAAACAGGCTAAAGAAGGACAAATAAGGGAATCTGGGGGTGAAAAAAAGGGAGGGATCGTAATTTGGCGAACTTCGCTGCAAAATGAGACAGCCGAGTGACGGCTGAGCTCGTCAAATTCGAAGGAAGAAATCGTTGGCTGTCGGCTGTATCGTTGAAAATAGTTTTCATTCTTCCTCTCTCATCCTCGTGGTACCGAACATACGGTTCGTCGTTGTTTCATTAATACCGAATTAAACGGTCCATCCGTGGAATTTGAATAATTCGCGGAGAATTACCGGGCATCAGGGGAACTGCCAGGGGAACGTTCGATACCAATCAAACTTGTTTCATTACTTTCTCCATAATTCAGCCTTTAATTTACGGTGGAAAATCTTGCTTGGTATCAATGTAAACAATATTTCAGATTGCTTTCGCGTGTATTTATTTTCACACACGTTCGAAATTTGAAACACGAGCTTCCGTTTAAATCTGCGACTTCATTAGATTCTCTAGGGGTTGGATGACATTTTTTGCATACGCGAAAATTTTCTTCACTCGGAATATTTTTCACGTCGATGTTAAAACTCGTCGAATTTCGTGGTGTTCGTTAAATAGGAAACTTTAATTAAAATTTCTTGCAGTTCTGAAAACACGTGTTAACGGTACGGATTAGTACTGGCTAATTAGTGGTGGAGTTTGTCGTAGTTATTTGAGCTGAAAAGCCGACGCGATAAGAAAAGTGCAAAATTTTACTTTAGTGCAAAGTTTTATGTACCTAGATAGATTTTTAACAAATTGCAAAACATATTGTAACGCCGAAAAATTTTAATTTGCCTCAAATTATCTTTTATATTCATTTTAGTTAATTAAATCATATTACTTAACCAAAGTTTGTGAAATATTTAACAATGTGTGTCGGAAATATCTGTGACCTAGCTCCTCTTTTTAATTATGCCAGTAATTAAGTGCCAGTGGTCGTAAATTTTATACTTTCGCAGTCTTTACTTCAGCTTTATGGAGATGCTTCGTATTACCATATTCAACTTGGTTAGAAGTATTATACATGCAACGTCTACGAATTTTGTAATATCTTTGGCGTTATGTCTTTCAACTATTGACAATTATTAGGCTGTTAATAATGTCTAATCAATATTGAATAATTGTTAAATTTTTAATATTATTAAACAATAATTTTAATAGAAGCATTTTCTGTAAATTTCTGTGATGTGTATCGATTCATAATGTATTATGTCATCCCGTAAGTAATGTCGTTTTAGAAGCCCAGTGTCGATACAAAAATAATAATGTTTACACTTACTATTAATGGTATATTGACCATTGCGTTTGCGAGGACCATTATTTGCCATTTTTCAGGCAACTTTTTAATCATCTTTTAACACATGGTGCTGTATAAAATTCTCCTTCTCGAAGGACCACCCAAAAGACTGATATTTTGGGAACTGTTTAATTGCAAAGCTTCTCCCAACGGCAACTTGACGTGGGAAAGGGTTTCCACAAAATTGACGTCGATTCACCTTGGTTTTCTCGGTTTATTAATACGGCTACGCCGGACTGGTTACACCTATTCTCATTGATGCGAATTCGCCAGGGTGTCTCTTGGTGAGACTTCTATTCGAACTGGTCCATCTCCACGAAAGCTGCGTTCCTCGCCGAATCACTCTGATTGGTGATTTCCAAAACGATTCTCCACTGATCAGTTTTTCTCCGATGCACGTAACATTGCAAAAATTCTTCGTATTTTCTCCTCATTGCCCATTTGTCATAATTATCACAATCTCACGTTGAGAGGTTCTTTCATAAAGGACTTAACGAAGGATAATATTATTTAAAGGGATCCATTTTCTGGTGGAGTTGAACGCCTCGAGGCTAGACCGATTCGTTTCTAATCAATTTATTTGGCTTCCTTTTTATTGGGCTGGTACTCTTTCGGCAGTTTCAGGCGGCTCAGTTCGTTCCCATCGACCTGCCTGGACATCACGTTTCAGTTCACTCCTTTTTCGATTGTTGAAGCATCTCTTTTTCGACCGGCCGGCTTCCTTTCTTCCAAGTCAAAGCGTCGCGGCGATGAAAATAAAACTTGAGATGATGAAACCTTCTTAGAAGGAAGGAGGGACTTTTTTTCTCTCCAGCTTACCAGCGTATCATGGACATTCGTTTCTGATTTCAATGCGATCCCCCGTTCCTCGTCCTCCTTTTCAATTCACCTCGGCAAAGACCGGATATTCCTTTTCTTCAACTTATCGATTCCTGAGTTTTTCAAGTGAGAATTGGACGATAATAATCCACGTCTCTCGTCGCTTTACAGCAAAGAATTATATGACTGAACGCTGTCCGTTCGCAGAATGTATTTGCAAGTTAATGTTAGATATCTCCACGATTCTCAATTACCAGAGCTTGTATTATTTAGTCGCTGTAAAGCCACAGTTTTGTTTGTTGTGCAGATGGAGATTGAAAGATCGGATATTATTAAAATATCCGTTGTTAACAGACTGACAGTTTATAAAATTTTATTCTCGAATGCATCGCAAAACCTTCGTGAAAATGTGGTGTAACTCAACGACGGATTTAACCGTGAGAGGTGGGATCGCAGGAAAGAAACACATTGACAGACTTCCTCTGTAATATACAGGGTGTCCCGTAACTCCTGTAACACCCGGAAATGGGGGTTGCGGGGTTGACTCTGAACAACTGTTCCCTTTACCAAAATGTTGTTTGAAGCTTCATTTTTGAATTATTAACGAAAAACACTGGCCAATCAGAGCGCGCGTAGAGCCCGCGCTCAGGGACGAAGAACAGAGGCTCATTCGCGCGCGATTCCGACTAATTGCAATTTTTTCAAAAATTTATACAAACGTGGGAATGACTGCAAAAAACCATTTCTCTAAGCCTTATAAAAACAGCGGTGCAAAGTGAAAATTTTTTGACAGCGATCGATAACCGAGAAGTCACGCGTACGCGTTTGTTCACGATCGCGCGCGGATGAGACCCTGCGCTCCCGTGCCTGGGCGCGGGCTCTGCGCGCGCTCTGATTGGCCAGTGTTTTTCGTTAATAATTCAAAAATGAAGCTTCAAACAACATTTTGGTAAAGGAAAAAATTGTTCAGAGTCACCCCAGCAACCCCCCATTTCCGGGTGTTCGATGAGTTACGGGACACCCTGTATAAAGTTTTATACGAGAACTGTTTACACCGCGACACAACGTGGACGCGCGTGGAGAACAATTGAGAAGCCGCCGATCGTCACTTATTGGTGACACACGCGCACCCCCGTATCGTAATCGGGTCCCATTTCCAACAAAATGTTTTATTGCACTGCATGTGTTGGGTTAGCAGCTGAAATTGGCAGGTCGATGCCGTACATTTTTATACACACTAGTCATGAACAAGGAATTTGCTATATGTAGTACACGTGTACTGAATAGTAAAAAAATTCATAATAGTTATTTCAGTATTATTATCTGACGTGATAATTTCACGTTATTGTTATTTAATCGTAATTTTAATTTTAAATCGATAAGTTTACGTTGTTATTATTTGGTAATAATTCCTTTTCTCAAAAGTTTAAAAACTGCTGAAAATATAAATTTAGTTTGCCGTTTGCTTCGTTCACAAAAATTTTCTCTTCGTAAAAAATTCGAGGGCTGTTATTATCGGTCGGTATTTTAGCGACGGAGAGTAGCGTATGCGAATCGAGGTAAGTTAAAACATAGGAAAAACTTGAAGGGAAAGCTAACTAACTAAATTCGCTGTTCGCCTGCCATAAACTCTGAAGAGGACAATTACTTTAAAGGGGTACACCACCCTGGGGCGTTTAAAGATAGGTAAAGTTTGGGAGTCTTTTTCTAGGTATCTACTAAATGAAAAGTTTCAATTTGTTCGGAAGATATAAATGTAACTTTCAGCTTCTTTCTCCAATTTTTAAAAACTAAAAATGTTACAGAATGGAGGAGTTATTTGCTAATTACGATATCTCTTCTGCTACAACATCGATTGCTGGCCATCATTGCCGACGAGGATTGAAGTAAACATTTTTTTTGATTTATGAGTTAAAATGTATTATCTAAAACGTAGCTTATGATTTTTCAAAAATTGTAATTATCATAGAAATGGCAGCAGTTCGAAGAGGAAAAACCTCTTTTTACAAAAAAAAGCAGGTTTAAACATTTCTACAAAATTAAATAATTGAAATATCGAAAAAAATCATGCGCTGCATTATAGATAATACATTTTTATTTATAAGTCAGCAAAATTTTTTTACGTCAGACGTTCGAATCCTTGTCGACGATGGCGACCAGCAATTGATATTCTAATAGAAGATCTTTCGCAATAATTCCTCCATTCTGTAACATTTCTACTTTTGAAAAATTGATGAAAACAGCTTAAAGTTACAGTTATATCCTCTAAAAAAAAATGGAAACTTTTCATTTAGTAGATACCCACGAAAAGAATTCCCAAACTTTGCTTATTTTTAGACGTCTCAGAGTGCTGTACCATCTTAAAATTTCCCATTTCTAAGCGTTTATTATTCACCAGCAAACTGTAAAACTTCACGCTTTAACCATTCGCACTCGTTAAATTCACATTGTTCGTTGTTACGCTGTTTCTTTGGGGGGGTTTATTTATTCAACGTAACGAGATATTATCCCGGACAGCGTGAGCAAAGAGCGGCGCACGGCTTTGATCCAGATTTTCCGATTTCCGCCCTGAGCTGTGCGTTTCCCCGAGCCTCGCCATTATTCCTGCACCCAGCCGAATTTAGGGGAGCGTAGAAGACGAACTTGAAAACGCACGGAACGATATTTCCGATACGGTTAGTAACCCGTATTCTCTCCCCTAACCGTATAATCTGCACCTAAGCAACGGTGCAAAGGGTGGTTCAAAGCTTTTTGAACATCCCCTAATATCGAGTATATGCACAACCTCCCTTTATGTGCATTTTTCTAAGCGTATTTCTAAGTATATTTATGCAGGATACAGTCAGGCATGAAGAAAATTCTGATTTTACGCAAAGACCCGTATCTCATACATAAGAAATATTGCTTTGGTGCTTTTCGTATTTTAACGCGAGGTTAAACAGATTAGAGAAATGTTTGCGGCTAATAGAATTGTGTTAGAATTACCACGTAGGATGTTTAACCCTCTACTGTCGGGACACCGTGTTTAGGACGTAAAGCCCGATATGGAGTCTTCGAAATTCCCGAACTTCCAGTTAGTTTATACGTAAATATAGAACATTTTCTGGCAACTTTTCTTACTGATTTACCTTTACTACACAGTTTCCTAATGAACATTATAGAATAGAGTGGTTGGTTGTGTTAATTTCTTTTTAACGCAATAATGTTGAGTTCTAAATCGAATGGAAGAAGCGGAGTTTCTGAGACTCCGACAAAAATTTTACACGATCTTCGTAAAAAATTTAACTAACTAAATTTGTAGATAAAATAATTACTCATGTTTAAATCTGTATATAATAATCATTTTCTTGTTTATTGTTTTTATTTCTACGATGTTTTTAAAAAAGTTTATTCCTGAAACTGATACTAACAAAGTAAAGGGGTAAGTTATATATAACAAAGTAAAAATAATTTCACAATAACTGAAAAGAGTCAATATTTAATCGCACGAAAGAAACATCAAAAGACACAAGCAAACTGAATGACTATCATCTCTACACCTGCAAAATACGTAAATCGTTTTACTGCACTTTCGCACAATGCTTGTCACGGGCACAGCGACGATTTTTAACGGTATAAATATTCAGCCACTTGCTGTTCAAGGGATATAATATTTTTTTCTGCACAAACGTGTAAAAACGCATTTCCTTTGTCCGGTGCTTAAAGTGATATTTTTCTTGTACTTCGAACAAGCTGTATATTCGAGAGGTGGCGCTGGATTGTCGCTGGATTTTCGCTGGTGAGGTTTAGTTGGTGGTGTGATGTCGAAGTATTGCACGTATTGTTAATATATTAAAAGAAAATACTTTATTTCTGACGAATGGTAAATTAATGTGGTGTGTGAGCGACGTGAGTTACTTGTCTATTCCTCGTGTGCCGCATTGGTGAGCTTATTTTATAAAAAAGTGTATGGGTATAAGGTGGTGGTCTACGCCAATTGGGACGGGTCTACCACCTTGGACGGTCCTCCATGGCCCGCGAGCATGCCGCCCACCCTGGTGTTTCCAAGTTGGCAGGGTGGTGGTATGTCGCGATGGCGGGGGAATGGGGCCCAAGGGTAGCTCGCTCGTAACGGGACTTGGGCGGTCAGAGTGACGCGAAAGGTTTTACGATGTCTATCGAATGTTCACGAGTGGGCACAAGGAAGGTATGTGGCACGCAGAAGCTTCTATTTCTTTACAGCCATAAAACGCTTCCTGGGCTTCGTCGCCAATATGAAAGGAAATTTTAATTAACGCGAAGCAAAAAACAGCGTAAACAGGCGTCCATATCATAAACCCAGTCCCTAACAGTGGCTTTAATAATTTGATCACCCGCTGTATATTCACTACAAACGCCAACAGCGAAAATTTAAACGCGAAAAGAAGCATACAGTGTATTTTAGCGCCATCGATTTATAATCGATGGAAACATTTGCATAGGCCTGATACATCGGTTCAATTTGCCATTCGTATGTTTCCTCCACCACTTGAAAATTAATGCCGCACTTATGTAAATCTTAGGCTTCTAGTGCTTTCAGACGCGAACGAATACGAGGTGTATATCTGAAATAAGAGCAGAGGATTTGTCAGTTCGCGGACAGGACGAACAATTTTGTTGGAGTGATCCCATTTATTTAGACCGCGAGTACGGACAGCTGCTGGCGACGTTAACACCACCTTGTTTCTATCAGGGCACTCCGCCCCCCAAACTCTCCCGATTTTCTTGTCACTCCTGTGAGACGAGATCAATGGGTCGACGTAAAATATTGAGGGGATTCTTTTTTTTTATCTTAGTGTCAGATCTTCCTTACGAGCACGATCAAACGTGAGACGCAGGGTTGGAGATTAATTAAAAATGTGAAAGCACGTTTTCCTACGTTCTTTATCAAAGATGTTTACAGATTTTTAAATGCGTGTGAATTTTTCGGATATTTCCAGTTTAGAGAATTAGAATAAAGAGAAAACAGTTTAATGTGTAGATGTTTCGGTTATCGGCTTTAACGCTGGAACGACCGACCGGGTCAAAAATGACCCATTAGCG
The DNA here is from genome assembly GCF_001263275.1 of Habropoda laboriosa. Taxonomy (NCBI): domain Eukaryota; kingdom Metazoa; phylum Arthropoda; class Insecta; order Hymenoptera; family Apidae; genus Habropoda; species Habropoda laboriosa. The sequence goes on from NW_017100606.1 coordinate 555,328, forward strand.
ACTTTCCAAAAGTGAACTTTTGGGTAACTGAAACGTGATTTAAAACGGAAATTTGTATCGATGTAAATAAAAGTAGGAAAGTTAAAAATAAGGTTACAAATAAAGATAATAGAAAATTGCAAGAAGAAAAGTTAGAATTACTATGAGAGTGTGAGAAACTTTCAACGTTCTTCTCCAGTCTTTTCCAATTTCGTACCGTGAATGCAAGAAGTTGTAAATCATTGATCGCAGCAATATGTTCTTTTTTTACTAATATTGAGACATTTACATATCTAATTTTTTATAAATTAAAATCCAATGATTTTGATATACAACGATGTGGGATTTGGTAATTAATTGGGGAGTTGAGACATTTCAGTTATGAAATATAAATATAATTAAAGTAGAGAAAGAAAAAATAATATAGGTATTTATTAATTAATGAATAATTTGTACGTCTTCGCTCATCTCCTTTAATCTCGTATAATACCATTAATATCTGCACTGTCGTATTTACTTTAACGACTAATGACAGATATACTCTTTGACTTCAGTTTTAATTAAAAACTGTCCCTACTTTTCCAGTGCCTAGTATAATACTTACACTCAATTATAAGTGGTATGTAAATAATAATTGATGCTCGCTAAGATTTTATAATACTTAAAAACTTTATTAACACAACAAAAATCACACTTTGCTTTAATCAATTCCACTTTTAATCGTATTACTACTATTAATCATGTAGTATCGGGGCCTCCGTACCCAAATAGGAAACCGACAAGTGAGAATACAGAGGGAGTGGTTGGCGTAGCGCGCAAAGCCTCGGCTTGCTAAGCCGAAGGTCCCGGGTTCGATTCCCGTTGGGGTCCCTCGATATTTTTCCCTAGGTTCCTACAATTATAATTGCAAATAATTAACAACAGAAAAGTCGATTTATCAGATTAAATTTATCTCTTCGCTAAATCTTGAAACAGCGAAACGAAGAATGATCTCAACACGCGAAATAATATTGAAGCAAGAAGATTTAATAAAAAAAAAAAAAGAGTAACGGAAATAAACTTTGCATGCGCCACTGCACAGCCGTTCTGCGAAGAAAACCGAGGGAGTAAAATGATAAATAAGGGCGAAAGCAAACTTAAGGAGAACTTAACGAAGGAAATTAAATTTAATCATAAAATGGTGGTGGAAGGAGGAGAAGAAAAGGTAATGGGGTGAGGAAGGTGGGGGGGAAAAATGCGGAAACAGGTAGCAAAAATTGATGTAGGATAAAAAAAAGACGAAAAGAGTATTGAAGAAAATATAACAGCTCGTGAAGATGATGAGATACGATGATAAACGACGATAATCTCGGTGCAGTCAGGGTATAATGGTTTTATAGAGACGTGTGCGTGCGTGCGTGTGTGAATCACAAACGCACACTTCCTTGAATCCTGTTCTTCGGGCAATTTTCAAATGTATATGATTGCTTGATATTTTTAAAACTGAAAAATAAATTTGACAAAAATACCGTGGTACGTTCGTAGCGTGTAACAAGGTTTTCCTCTGACAAACATGAATTTTAATATGTTCTTTTTACGTTGTGCTTGCCGGTTCACGTGCTGCAAGGTAAATTGGAAAATAAAGCTAAGGGAAAAATGCAATTTCATTATTACATGGAAGGTTAAAGATGAGAGAGTCGTAGCTTTTAGGAATGAATTTTGGAAAAATGGAAATGCGGGGTAAATCAAATGTTGTTCAAATATTTTATTGATATTCTGCTGACGAAAGATATTTATGTTCAGACATACAGGGTAAACCGCGTAACGTGATCATTTATAAATTATTCTCTTATTAGTGGATCGATTAAAAATTTTTTTGTATCGCATAACATGGTTCGAAGAGACTCGTAAGATAAACATAGTGTACTTTTTATTAGTTATTTTCCTTGTAAGTTTTCAAGGTTAACTTCTTTCCACCATAGATCTCCACTTATCTACGAAAGACTGAAGGTGATCTTGAAAACTTCGAAAGAGAGAAACAACTGACCA
>NW_017100606.1:557356-572788 GCF_001263275.1 Habropoda laboriosa
TATTGTTATACCATTACACGATTTATTAACAAAATAAATAGTTGTGCGTGAATATACAGGGTGAGTCACCTAAGACTAGAACCTGAAATATCATTATTTTGTTTATTAACCTATGCGATTTAAATGTTTTTATAAATTATACCTGTTTTTTTTTTTTCGTACAAACAGACTCTACGCGATTTTTATCCGCGTGTAGCGACCAGCTACAGCGGAACATTTGGCGAGCAGACTACCAGCACGGTTTATGACGTGCGCGCTTGAAAGGCTATTTTTGAGGAAACCGTTTTTAGCTTATTTAATTTCTAAAAATTCGACAATGCATGTCCGCGTAGAAACGTTCTCCGACGGCCTCAATAGCAAATTGCCGCATCATAAACCAAGGGTTTCCGAAAGGTCAGCCGTACGAGGCCCAGAGGCCCGAACCGGCAGGTCACGAGTACTTGACCTGGAGGAAACTCAGCTGCCCGCCAAGTGACGTCAGGGGAAAAACCTCCCCCGCCAAGTCGCACTGCGGTCCCCGAAAAAGCGCGCCAAGGGCGCAAGGGACACGCAGCGACTTGGGGAAAGAAATTACCTGATTGGTTAACACCGACGCGACGGGTTAACCAATCAGGTACGATTAACTAACAGCCAAAAGTGTATAAGAAAAAGCGAGGCGTCAGGAGGTCAGTCAGGGCACGGACCTCCAACGCCGACAGTCCAAAAAAATAAAGATCGTACTAAGACCGTGAGGGTACTTAGCGAAACCCTCCACACGCTTCGTTATTCGTAAATAATAACGATATTCCTTCACGCGTAAAAAAAGATCAACGCGGAACGGTGAATCCGCGTAAATAGAGGGATGGGTGTATAAAATTTGTACGTAAAAATGTCATTTTGACGCATTTCGAATTTCGTTAGGAAAATTACAGAAACCGTTTATGGTTATTATAAATTTTATATAAATCTGTCGTTCGTATTATCGTTCATTTATAAGTTAATATTTCTTTCTAAATAAAATAAGTTGCTTTTTAAAGAAAATATGCGGTTTCATTTACGCGTCAATTTGAGATAGGTGTATAAGAAATTTCCGCAAACCTAATGTTAAACGTGATCTTGAAAACTTATTTAAAAAAGATACATAAAAAAAATGTAAGATGACTTTGATACCGTATCCTCTGTGACCAAAGAAATGAAATAATAATGAGAATAATGGAGGTGATCACGTTAGGTGGACCACCCTGTGTAGGCTACTTTCATAATCATCAGAGTAGGTATATTTCAAATGAATATTTTTTGCATCCTTGTATCTGTCACTATTAGGAAAAATAAATCTTCAAATACTATCTTACTGAACACTTTACCGACCGGTAGCGGTTGAACATCCTACGCACTTCCGACCGCTCACTCGGCCACAGATGCATCGCTGACACCGGCTCTGTTTAGACTCGAGGCTTTCGCGCGGGAATACCTATAGAAATGTTAAATGAAACTTTGACCGATTAATAGGCTACCGGGAAGCTTTCGCGCGGGAATACCTATAGAAATGTTAAATGAAACTTTGACCGATTAATAGGCTACCGGTCGGTAAGCGTTGGCGGCAAAGAAGCGATTAATAGGCTACCGGTCGGTAAGCGTTGGCGGCAAAAAGCCGATTAATAAGCTACCGGTCGGTAAAGTGTTAAGCAAAACTGTTTCAATAATTCCTTCCAATGGTTTTTGCTTGAAATGTACCCAGCGCTGATTAAATTACTCGCTTTCATCGTCTAACGTAATTAGGCGCTTCTTCGTTAATTGCAAATATAATACAGAATATCACGCGTTAATTAGAAAATTTAACGAACGATTCGACGTAATTGTAGATCAGATAGGATTGTTGTATCTTAATTCAAACGATTCAGTAGCAGAACACGAGTATAGGAATGCATCTCTCGTCTGTTGTACTCGAAAATTAAATCGTGAATAGTTAGGAACACTGTAGATTATGTGCCACATATCGCGGATGTGAAAGTATAATAGAAAGTCTTGTGCTTTGTATCCTTTATTGTGATCGGTGGAGCAATCTTCTATTGTAAAAATGAATTACTTTTTTCTATTATCATATTAGATGAAAATTACGAGCGTTCCCGAATTGATCCGCAACCGTGCTTCAGGGTAGTTTGGTAATTCGAGAAAAAATTGGAAACTTTGCAGGAATATAGTAAATTGTTTAAACACTCAGTTCACTAATTGCATATTTTTGTCGAGAATACTTTAACCTTCAATCACTAACGCACATAATTTTTAAGCATAGTAAATTTTCGCTAATTCTAGAAATACTCGCGCATCTTTCGACTATTTTACATTAACACATTTAACCCTTTGCACTCGAAGGCCCTTGTTCCTATAAGGAAGTAGCAAAAATTAATGTAATGCTTTGAAACTAATATTTTTATTAGAAGTTGGTTCTGAGATCTCTGAAAAAATTTGTTGAAAATATTGCAGTTTGTGGGAATCACGAAGAAAATTGCAAAGGTCACTGTTTACAACTCTTTTACCTGAGCTTGTAACGAAAATTTCAAACATACGTTTTGTAGATTTATGTCGATTATACGCATGCTGAAAATTTCATCGAAATCGGTAGATGGAGAAACAAGCGACAGGCATCGAAAGATGTAGGAATCTTCAGATTTATTACAATTATAAGTCGAACACGTCGTGAAATAGTGCGATTTTCACAATCTTTAACGATTCGTAGCTCGTAGTAACATTAACCGATTTCGATGAAATTTTCAGCATGCGTATAATTGGCATAAATCTACAAAACGTATTTTTTAAATTTTCATTACGGGCTCAGATAAAAAAGTTCAAATTTTATACGCGTCATCTAGTATACCAATCCTTCTAACTTCTCAAAAAAAAACTCAAGTCGTTAAGTCCAATTTGAAAAAAGTTATACTGTTCTAAAGAGTGTATATTAGTAAGAGTCGCCGTATGTAATTCACAATCTAGTAAATAGCAATGAAATAGTGGTGAAATATGAAATAACTAACAAAGACATATTACGTTATAAAAATTTGATTATCAAGAACGTTTTGTTGCATCTGCGATATCAACGAGACCTTCCTAATTATTCTGCCAGTCAATCTTAAACCGATCCCACAGGGCGTCGGCAGAAGCTCCGCTTTGTTCACTTCATCCCTAACTCTAATTCGTATCGACAGGCGCACGTGCGTAAACTCCCCGAAGGAGAAAAAACACGTGTGACACACCGAGAGAAGCGATAGCGAAATTGAAACGAGTGGAAACTCCGATCGTTTGCGCGATTGAACAAGCGTTAGTAAGCTTGGAATCGTTTTCCTTCTGTCCTTTGAAGATTCGACGTTTTTCTGGAAACTGAATGGGTCATTTTGGAAAATTAGCCGTGTTTCTTCGTGGAACGCAAAACATCAAACGCGATTTTCACAGGCACTTTTTCTTTCTTTTATAAATATTAAGATATAACACTGGAAAATTTTATCGTGCTTATCAAATTCATATTTCTTGATTAAATTTGTGTTATTCGAATACCTTTGTGCATTATCGTCAACATGTCTCATAATCGAAGTACATTTATTCTCTTAATTCCTCTTACGCTTATTTTCACGCAGAAGTCATGCTTGCAGCAAACATTCAAATTACTTTAATGTATTTTATATCACATAGAACATTCGTTTGTCGCATTTTTCCTTTCTCTGGCACATTGATAAATACTATTCCTACGATATTTTCGAAACTTGAGGTCAATTGAGGGAGAGATTGTGTTAGCATAAAAATATGAAGTTCCCTCTGTTACGCATTAGCTTTAAATCTCTTGGTATCGTTTTTGTTACTGAGAAATACGGACCTTTTCGAGATGAGTGCCGTGTACGCCACACGTTTCGAGGCAGTCTTCTTGTGTTATCACCCAAAAGGGCGAAAAATGAGTGTTAAAAATGCAGAAAAATATATGCATTAATCTCGTGAATTCGTTAATAAGTAGATACAACGATATAAAGGAACTGAATGTGTCGATGACCTCCTTGATCGAGATTGGTACCACGAAAAGGGAAGATAAAGTGATCTTCCGGCTATTTTCAAGGAATCCAACATTTTGCTTGCGTAAAGGGCAAGCTTTTTTGGTGAAAAGGGCATAAATATAGGGATTTTGACATTAAAAGGTCGCTTGACAGAAAATAATGTTTGATGGAGCAGTACATTATCGAAACCGTTGCTTTCAAGGAAGCACGACGAAGGTCGGCTGGCGTGGGCACACGAAAAAGTTGATCGCGATTGGAGTGGTGTATTCAGCGATGAAGCATCTTTTTCGGCTTGAAGTATCAGATGTGCCTGGTCTGTTTATGAAAATCCAATTGTCCAAAGACGCGTTAAACATCCATTCGAGAAACATGGAGGTCTCTATCACTCTCATGTACCAAGAAATTGGTCGAAAGTATACCTAGACGTTGTCAGGCAATAATCGCTAATGGTGGAGATTGGACACGCTGTTAATTGAACGCGTATTAGTTTATTAGACGTAGTTTCGATGTATATAAAATTTTTTACAGAAAGAACTAATTTTCACAGAGATATCGCGTCCACGCTCTTGTGGAACAGACTGTAACTGGAATATCTGCTGGAAGTATGAATTTTCCGTGAAGATAAGTGTGAGAGGAATGAATGTAATACTTCGACTATGAGAAGCTTAATAAAATGTAGAATTAACTACATTTAATCGCAAACCTCTGATGGTTGATCTGATGATCGATTGACTGATCAAAAAAGTTGAGCTTCTAATCGAAGCACTATGCAGGCAACCCTCTTATAACACGATTAATTCGTACCGAGTTCTAGGAAGTTACCTATGTATATACCTAAGATATTAATGCTGGTCAACTATGATAATAAAGAAAAAATTAAGCGAGGCAAAAGTCACTTCATTAAACAATTATATCAATACGTCTGAATTTATTAACAAGAAACCATCTACTGAATTAGTTTTCATTAATAACAGCGATGCACAGACTTCGCATTGTGAATCGCTGATAAAGAAAGAGAAAGAACGCCGTTACTATGTGTACCAGAGGAATTTCCTATTGATTTCAACCGAAAAAGTGTAATAGAAAAATTCTTACTATATAAGGGTTGTCCAAGTTTATTAACCCTTAACAATTTTGTCCAATTATCTTCGTTCACTTTCCATATCGCGTTGTACTTTCTGTCACAACAAAAACAGAAGTCATAGCGTTACAAATAATGAGAAATTTATTCCTATACACCCAGGAAATAATTTAAAAAAATAAATAAAATTGATCATCTTTGGCACGTCAATTTCAGAAAAATGTGAGTGTCAAGGGGTTAAGTCGGTGCTATATAGAAACTGTGTTATAAAAATATCGTGTTACGTATATTGAAATCGTGCTCTCAGAGTACCGTGCTACAAGAGGGTTGCCTGTGTAAGGTTTCTGTTATGTAACGTCGGCTACTGGTATATCAGAGGCGTATCAAGATCATTCTTCGTCAAGTTATCGTTCATCCGCAAATAGGAAAAGTCGCCAAGATTAAAAGCGCCGTGGGCAGGATATTGGCAGTTACAGCTTGGAGTAGCCCCAATATTCGTCGGTGTCCGCAATGCGGTCAGCTGACACGATCGGCTAATTGCAATCTAATCTTCTAATCGAGATGCGAGCTGTCGTGTCGGAACCCTCGCGACACTCGCTCACAGTCGTCCGTAGCAATCGTGTGAAAGCTTGGAAACATCGAGAGATATCACGGCAGGACAGACATTAGGAGAGGTATTGGAACGAAGAAGAAGGGCTTTGTGCCCGTTCTCAACGACCGATCGATAATTTTCTTCTTCGCTTAATCATCTTGGAAGAGACTAATGTCGCGATCTTCGCAGAAGGTAGCCCGACGAAAATTCTAAGGGCTCCTCTAATCCCCGATTCAGACTCACACTCTGACTCATACGATCCCTTAACTAATCATTTCAACCCTCCTTCGAACAGCATTCTTCCGTTGGTTAACTTCAAAGGCTGCTTTTGACCTCCGTCACTCTGCTTTCTAGCGGATCGAATCTTTATCTGTCGGTTATTATTAGAAATAAAAGGTCGATTGAAATGCCGCTGTCCAACAAAAATGCAGTAGATATCTGTGTTACACGGGAGATAGGGGAGACAGGGGGCAAAAGTAACGTTGTAGATAATTCGAAATTTATTGGAGCCATTATCGTAAATTTTGAATATGTGATGCAGAGTTACAATTGAAGGATACACAGCCTTGTCATAATAATATAGATACGCAGTTAATATGTATATTTACTAATATTCGGACACTCTATAGAACAGTATTACTTTTTTCAAATTGGACTCACCGACTTGAGCTTTTTTGAGAAGTTTGAAGGATTAGTGTACTAGATGACGCGTATAAAATTTAAACTTTTTTATCTGAGCCCGTAATGAAAATTTAAAAAGTACGTTTTGTAGATTTGTGCCAATTATACGCATGCTGAAAATTTCATCGAAATCGGTTAATGTTACTACGAGCTACGAATCGTTAAAGATTGTGAAAATCGCACTATTTCACGACGTGTTCGGCCTATAATTGTAATAAATCTGAAGATTCCTACATGTTTCGATGCCTGTCGCTTGTTTCTCCATCTACCGATTTCGATGAAATTTTCAGCATGCGTATAATTGGCACAAATCTACAAAACGTACTTTTTAAATTTTCATTACGGGCTCAGATAAAAAAGTTTAAATAAAAGAACTCAAGTCGTTTGATCCAATTTAAAAAAAAGTTAGTTCTAAAGAGTGTCCGAATATTAGTAAGAGTCACTGTATATTGTGAACGAAATGACTTTTCCACACCCTAAAGTAACTTTTTCTTAGTGCTTTGAAATTATGATATGCCTAAATATTCCTTGTGCAAGTAAGCGCTTTTTCTTTTTGTAATCTTCAATTTGACCCTTTTTGAAACTCGTTACACGTACATATTGTATACTTTTGTTTTATGAGAAATATTGAAACGTTTACTTGTGGTTGACATTTTTTTTTCTTTTGTTTTGTGGTAGTCTCAATTTGCACCAAACCATTTAGAACATCGCATTTATGCACTTTTTAGCAACAGTCAAAGCGCCTTTAATGTTCACACATCACAAGACAATTATTTCACATATTGGCGTTTCCAGAAGATAAAGTTAATTACAGTTAGAGTACCAACTAGTGTGCCCGATCGACACAATGTTAAAAGAATTTGTAATTGCAATTATACGAAATTTCTTAACGTGAAATTATAAAATGTGAAAGTACTTACACATTACAGAAAAACAGATTTGACAAAAAAGCACTTTTGTGTAATATTGCGAAGGATATAAAATTACTTTGCACAAGTTAGTTTCAAAAGTCCCTGGCACATTTAAAGGTAACTTCTGAAACTTTGTGAAAACTTATGGACAATGTGGGAAAAAGTGCCATCAAGAAGAAGGCAGTGGTCATTTTGACATTATTTTCCGCACTTAATGGAAAACATTTCAATGCAGAAAACTTTAGTTTTACTTGATTACCCACTGACTTATAAAAAAAAATACAAGTGTCAGGGATTTTTGCGCCGTTCTATATTAGCAAAGATATTTTTTGAAAACAACTTACGCAGCAGATTATGAAGCTTGGCAAAAATTAAACTGACTTTTTTTTTACATAAGAGGCGTTATCGACTTAAATAAGATAATAAAAGGAAAGATTTTAAAAAAATGAGAAGTAAGAGAATTTTCCATTATAAATCCAACATAAATAGACTAATTAAATAATGTAATAAATAGTTTCATTTTGTAATTTGGTCTCCTTTTTTACATCGTCGCTCTATTCTTATTCGAGAACGCTTCAATTAGTTGAATTGTTCTCGCGTCTCTGAAAATCTCAACTTTACACGTGCACAAAAAAAAAAAAAAAATTGAAGCGCACGAATTTGTCTTACCGAGACACACTTATTTTCAATTAACCGAAACGTTCGTGCGTCTCTAAAAATTTCAGTTTTACACGTGCAAAAAGAAAAAACCTGAAATTACTTGAATTTATCGTGATACATTAATTCGAAATGTTACTACCTTAGTTACGTTCAGTAAGTTGACGAAGAGTTAAGTACATGGTTAAGTTCAACGAGCGTAAAGAGATCGTTTTGCCACCAATCTCCACTGATCTCTTCCGTTCCCAGTAAATCTTTCAGTGTGCCAATGGAGTTCCGTACACATATCACATGCACTGCACGCCTCTCATCAGTGGCTCTCAATCGAAACCATTTGCTGAATACTAAACGGCGAATATTACAATTTCTACGTGATAGAAATACTACTCGATATCTTTCAAAAGATGTTAGGTATTTCCTGAAAGACCCTTGTTTACAACGCAAGGTATTTCAATAGTGTTACGCTGAAATTAATTTGAAGTAATTCTTTACACTCAATTGAGATAGATATCTACAGGGTGTCCCGTAACTCCTCGAACACCCGGAAATGGGGGGTTGCGGGGGTGACTCTGAACAACTGTTTCCTTGACCAAAATGTTGTTTGAAGCTTCATTTTTGAATTATTAACGAAAAACACTGGCGAGTCAGAGCGCGCGTAGAGCCCGCGCTCAGGGACGAAGAACAGAGGCTCATTCGCGCGCGATTCCGACTAATTGCAATTTTTTCAAAAATTTATACACACGTGGGAATGACGGCAGAAAACCATTTCTCTAAGCCTTATAAAAACAGCGGTGCAAAGTGAAAATTTTTTGACAGCGATCGATAACCGAGAAGTCACGCGTACGCATTTGTTCACGATCGCGCGCGGATGAGAGTCAGCGCTCCCGTGCCTGGGCGCGGGCTCTACGCGCGCTCTGATTGGCCAGTGTTTTTCGTTAATAATTCGAAAACGAAGCTTCAAACTACATTTTGGAAAAGGAAGGAAAAAGTTGTTCAGAGTCACCCCAGCAACCCCATTTCCGGGTGTTCGAGGAGTTACGGGACACCCTGTGTATCTGTAGGTTTATCATTCTGATACAAATGTAGTCTTACTTTATGCATTAAGTTCGTAGCAAGCTTAACGTATTGTAATTTGTAATACCGAAGAATATAAAAGTAGTAATAATAAAATATAAAGTCGCTTCCCAGAAGTTGTATTTAAAATACGAAAGTTTAATATATAGGGTGGGTACCAAGGTGGTACCAAGAAATTTTTATACGTAATTTAAATGGTTTTAAAGGGTAATAAGATGGAACAAATGGCAAAAAACGAAAGGAAGTTTTACGTTTGATTTAAAATTTTAGAAATCAACGTCATTTTAGGGTCATATTGTTATGCACGTTTACAGCAGCAAAAAGTACATTGGTGTAAAAACACATAGGTGAACTTTAAAAAGAAAATGGCATTTATAACAAAATTATTTCGCACCACCATTCAAACGTTAATCTATATTACATTAAACATGACGTTATTATTCAATTAACCCTAGAACGGTCTGCGGGTCTTTTTCGACCCACCGCCTTTTTATATTTTTAGTCATTTTCGCTGTTACCAAATTTACGTTCCTTAACATTATTTCAAACGTTTATTGTCTAGGCTCATGTGTCCTGTTGGAAAGAAAAATTATTACACGTAAGGTCTTAGGTGCTTTTTGACCCAAAAGTCTTAAGTGTACAGTCAAAGCGAAGAACGCAATAGGGTTAATTCGTGTATTTAATATTGCACTTGATTAAAGCATTTTTATTTTAATTTTTCAATCTGCAGACAAGTAGTGAATATTATTCAAAAAATATTACACGAGTCCTCATGCATGTAAACATTATGTTAGCTTCATAATTCTTACATTATGTTATATCTTCCACTCGGTACAATAGCTACTGCTGCAATTTGTTGCAACAAACGAACACCACGTATGCTATAATTTTAAATTGCGCTATTGTTTGCACACATTTATCAGAAAATGTGTGTAATACCGACAACAGGCTGATAAATTTCGCCCTTCATTTTGTCTCTCGTACCACCTCGGTTAGAAAAAGTAATTAAGTAACCCGTTTTACGTGACCCACCCTGTATAATAAAATAACAATCAACCGACGAAGAAGCGAATGATCGAACGAAAAGGATTACAAGAGCACATTCTAAAAACACACGGATTATCAGCCATCGTTGATCCTTCCGTTCGCAACGAGCAAAGCGCTGCCAAAGCATTTCGAGGCAAAACAAGCAATCCGCCGTTCGTTCTATCCCGCGGCTGCAGAAAACACGAAAAGTGGAGAGAAGTGCATGGAACGGAGGATAGAAGATAGACGTATCTGTCAAAGAGTTACCACTGAAGTTAATCGCCTTGGCCTGTCAATCGTGCACTCACACGCGTGAAGGCACTCGCGTCGATGCACGGCCACGCACACTACACCGTCCCGATGCAATGCCCTTATGAGTTTGTACACCGTTAAAGACGCACTAATGCAACCGCTGCTCGTTGCTCCCTCGTGCATCGATGCACTCTCGCTACGGAGCGTAGCAACGAAACAAAAGGAGGGAGGAAACAGCCTGGAGTGGAACAGTATGGAGCAGCACTGTACTCGTACGAAATGCAAGCACGAGTTTACGTTAGAACGAGAACAGGAGAGGACGTGGTGGTGCGATTGGTGAATCGGTCGAAAGTCAGTTTAGAACTGTAACGCGTCTACCTACGGAAAAACTGAGCAGCAAGTGTGTATGATATTCTATATAGTTGGATAATTTTGTGATCGAAGCTTTTGGCTCGTTATGCTCGATAGAGATCGAATTGCTTAACGTTGACAAATCTTTCTTCTTGTTCTGTATCGCGGATATAGTACGTGTTTGTCTTGTTCGGTTGTATTTGAACGCTTTTCTCGGTAGGAAAGGTGTAATGCATGGTAGAAGGAGAAAATTAATTTGCGTGCTTGCTAAAAGGACTGTTATTAATTAGTTTAGTGGTATGAGCACTGTTTAGGCGGGCGAGAGGTAAGATTAGAACAAAGTGAAGTTTGAAGTACAGTCCTTGGGAAAAATACCAAAGTACGATCTCGCACGCGTTTGCTACCGTAAATGTGCAACAAGTTTTGCTTAACATGCACGTCGCGCAATTCTGAGCCCTTCGTGGAGAGATTTTTCTCCGTATTTGCAGCGTGGAGTATTTTTTTGGTTAATTCGAATTTGTTGATCTTCCAGCAGCCGTGTTATATTGAAAAAGAAATTTTTTGATTATCAAAACGAGTGTCTTGTATTTCACTTTAAATCGCAACTCTAAACATTTTCTCATTCCCAATGCAATATTTAAACTCTAAAAATTTCGTACTCTTCCTTGATAAGACGTTGAAAATGTAGATGGTATTTTATTAATTATGCTACGAATGAGTCGCGTATCTCTGTAAGAGAGCGCGCACATGGTATTCAGTACAATTTTTCTATCTTGGAATTAGTTGTTTTATTCGATTAGTTAAAGTTAAAACGCACGCGTCCCACGACGTCCATCGGCGGATGAATAGAATATTTTCTATTATCTTATGCTAACTTATTTTATCTTACGAACTACTTAAAGTTAAGACACTCGTTCACGCTCACTTCATACTCGGTACAGTTTTCGATCTTAGAATTAATTAAAGCTAACATGCGATAAAAAGGTACATTTTTCAAACATACAATGAAGCTCTGTAAGAAAAGTATATTATTAAATTGCAATAGGAGGATAAATTGTTAGGATATCATTATTGTTTATATTTTATTTTCATATTTAAAATCATAGTATCGAAGTTCTGTAAGAAAAGTATATTATTAAATTGGAATAGGAGGATAAACTGTTAGGATATCTTTCTTATATGAAATCGTAGCAATGGAATACCTAATTAAACCTCTGATAATGAAACTCATACCTCAACTCAAGGCAAAATTCTTTTTCGAACAGGAGAAAATTGAACTCTTATGTGAGCTCGAAATATTTACCTAAATCGATCATCGAAAAAACGTACAACTCCCTAAACGCAGACCACACAGGTGGACATTGTTAAATGGATTTTATTCCTACCCTGAACCTTATCAGTACTCTCGGTACTTTTTATCTCATCAGAATTGGCAACAATAGGCTTTGAGAACTGATCTCTACGATCAAGAACGCCCAGGCAATTTATTTTCATTTTATTTAGTAAGGAAAACCGCGAATTTATTACAATTTAACAAAATTTCGCTGGAACACTGAAACAGAATATAAATTAGATCGACAAGATAAATAATTCATACGACTCACCATTCGTAACCTTTGAGATACCCTTAGTGACCCATTTCAGTCCTCCCAGCCTTCGATTTTGACCCACAATTCACTTGGAAGCTTCTCTCAGACCCATGAAACTTTTGCAATTCCCCTCAGCCTTGAATTTTCATCCCACCAGTGGCCCACAATGATAGATTGAAAGACCCACCAGACTTGGAAAGCTGTGAAAGGGTGACGCGCGAAAAGTGGAGTACGAATCGCGATTTATTTTCATTTTCAGGGATTTTGTTTAGTACCCGAAACCGCGAATTTCTATTATCCTCCATATTTTCCTGTAGTTGATTTTAGTTGGGACATTTAGCAAAAATTCAAAAAAGAAAAGAGAAAAGAAACGCAAAAATGGAAAAAGGGACGAAGCTATTTATCAAACGCGACGCGACGTGATAAATTCTCGTATCGATCGAAAGTAAATGGGAAAATTGACTCTAAATTGAATTAACGCGGTATACTACTTTGATACTCTAATAATGGGAGGGCGTTTGCACCATTAGTGCAGTAGAGTCCATCCAGTTCTTCTTTGACCTCTTGGTAGTTCAGCTTCGACATGCACATGCACACACATATATAACCAACCACCAAACCCTCAAAAAATTCACTCACAATTCGCAGATTAAGCAGCTGGGCTCTGCAACGTAGATTTGGCTGCCTGGCTGCATTGCCTCCTTCCTTCCTTCCTTCCTTCCATCCTCTCAGATCGTCATCCTTCCGCAAATCATTCCAGTTCCTCGTCGTTGATTTCCCAAGACTCACAGACTCACAAAATGTGAGTCACTGTGGAATGGACGACGCGAAAAGTATTTCGAAACGCGATTTATTTAAGAGGGGAAACCGCGATATTATATTATTCTCGATTTTTAGAATGAAGTTAACTTTAAATAGAATAAACGTAAAAAAAAGAAAAGAGATATGAAATAAACACGATGTATATAAAGCAAAAGAATAAACCGCGAATTGATATCTTTCCCGAATCTCTAACGCAAGTAAATTTGAAGGAGGGTATCGATTAAACGCGTAAAAATATTCAATATAAAGCGAACTAGGGATGAAGCTATTATAATACTCAATGCAACGACTCTAGTATTTACTAAAATTCAAAAATTCTCGTATATATTCCGAAAACCGATTTTTAATTGCGAAACACTACTGAGACGGTTTAATTTGGGGCAGCCAGCTCATATCTGAGTTGGCAATACACAACACAACTAACTACTAAACCAAATCACCAGAAAAAAAACCCATTTTTGTAACTCACTGTTCGCTGATTAAACAGCTAAGCTCTGCAACGTGGATTTGACTGCATTTCTTCCTTCCTTCCTCTCAGATCGTCATCCTTCCTCTCAGATCGTCATCGTTCCGCCAATCATTCCAGTTCCAGTTCATTTTACACGACACACAGACTCACAAAGTGAGTCACTGTGGAATGGACGACGCGAAAAGTACTTCGAAACGCGATTTATTTCAAATTTATTCAGAAAGGGAGAAACCGCAAATTTGTATTATTTTCAATATTATTATTGAACTAAACTTTCGTAGAACGCGAGTGAAAAATTGAAAGAATCAAAAGAAAAAACGCGAATTCGTATCTTTTTCGATTCTAGAATATAAGAAAATTTGAATAAAATACGCGACGAGAATTGGGGAGAAGCATAAGTTAAACGCGTAAAAATATTCAATAATAAACGAACTAGGAATGAAGCTGTTATTTCAATACGCGATGCACTGACTCTAGTATTTACTAAAATTCAAAAATTCTCGCATAAATTCCAAAAATAGATTATTAATTACGGTAAACAACTGAGACGGTTTAATTAAGGGTGGGCATGGTGCTGCTTTAGTTTGAAATGATTTATAAACACATAATTAACAGAGGAAAAACCGTGAAACGGCAAAACGTCTACATTCTAATTGTTATAACATGTAAACAGAACTTTAAATTTAGTGTAAACAGAAAAAATATATAATACAATTTATTTCACGGTATTGCAACAAATAAACGTTGAATCAATATTTAATTCGTATAAAAACAATTATTTAACGTAATAATTTTACCTTCACTATGGCTATTTTTAATCTACGACCACAGGTCAACCTGATTTCTAATCCTTACGAACTTTAAATTCAGTCTAAACTGAGAAAATATATAATACAATTTATTTCACGGTATTGCAACAAACAAACGTTGAATAGATTCTTAATTCGTATAGAAACATTTATTTAAAATAATAATTTCACCTTCACTATGGCTATTTTAAATTTACGACCAAGGGTCAACCTGATTTTTAATCCTCCGAACTTGATTTCACAACGAGAAAGTAATAAGATCGTTGAAACGTACTTATTTGTCAAAGAAACTTGCAAAAATGTATAAATAATAATATGTAATGTTTTAACAAATTTTTGGAAGTATAAATTAATAATAAAATTGTGAAAATTAATAAATTATACGTTATTATAACATTAATAGAATTATGACTAAACCGAAGTTCGAAGTCGAGTATTTAAAGTCTGATATTACGTGCCTAGCGAGTGCCGGTAATTGTTAAAATTTGTTTAATAATTAGTAATAGAAATTCTAATTGATTCTAATGTATACAAGTGTTACAAGAAGGCTGAGTGTGTACAGGGTGGACATAGACTAGCTAGTAGCCCCCGACCACTCTATTCACATCTCAGAACCTTCAGGTCAAAATACGCCGCGAAGTGTCTAGGGCCCAGTATAAAGGGTAAATGATTTCGCGGGACATCGGCGGGTCCTTATATACCTGCGGTACCCTCTCCCCAAAGTCATTAGCAAAATCGTCGGTTAGGTCAGGCGGGAAATTTTCGCGGGAGATTTTCGCGGGAGATTTCCGATATCGTAACACGGTATAATTTATCAATTTTCACAATTTTATTAAAAATTTATACTTCCGACAATTTGTTATAACATTGCATATAACAATTTATACGTTTTTACAATATTCTTCAATGGAAACATAGGTTTTAGCGTTCTCGTTACTTACTCGTGGTTAAATTAATTTCGTAGGGATTAAAAATCAGGTTGACCTGTGGTCGTAGATTAAAAATAACCATAGTACAGCTAAATTTATCGTGTTAAATAATTCTTCTTACACGAATGAAAAATGTATTCAACGTTTGCTTGTTACAATACCATGAAATAAAT
>NW_017100606.1:576145-579946 GCF_001263275.1 Habropoda laboriosa
AAACGGTAGGCCGACTCTATGTAATGTAATACAGGGCGTCTGTTTTATCTCAATACAGTGAAATATCTGGCGTGACAGTGAACGTGTTAATAAGTAAATGTTGTTCAAATTATGTCGTGTTTCATCAGAAAAATCTCATCAATATGTTAAGAAAAATTTCGGGATAAAGAAACGTAAAATTAATAAAGTTGATATTTTAATCGCTTGGTAGCCTCGACTTGTGTTTCACGCTTATCTTTTATTCGCTGTCCTTGTCTACGTTCGGCAAACTACAAAGGCGGGCGCGAGGCTCGAAAACGTAGTCCCTGACTCTACGAGTGTCAGGTTTAGCTTCCTTGCGGTCAGACACTTATGGAGAATATACTGTATGTATTGCGGTTTTCCGAACGGCGGCACCTCGGTCTGGCGGCCAAATGTGACTAAGTTGTTTATTACTATAATCCGCCGAACCGAGACTTCGTTGCTTCCTAATCAGGTCGCAACACTTGCATTTGTAAAAATTAAATATTCGCAATTCTACCGTATATGTACTACGCATAAGAATACAATTCAGAAGATTTTCTAAAACCTGAGAAAAGATAACAAGTAGTATGATGAAGTAATAGAGTGTTATCCACGTCTGGAACCCTCGAAGTACTTTTACTCTCCTCCAGGATAAAGACGAAGAGAATACAGTAAGAGACCAACATATCTGATACAATTTCCTTTCTTTTGTCAGCTTAGAACAGAAAACGAAGCGAGTGAAATCTGTTTTTTTCGAGCGTAAGCTTTGACACCATTAAAGCAGCGGAATCATTTGCCTCGCGTATTATGCGAGGGAAATAAGAGCTGCAGTTGTTTTTACGAGTCTATTTTTGCATCTAATCGTCCACACTATGCAACTTATGCGAGTGCGGTATATCTGCTGCGCGATATGTTCTTGTTTGGTTCAAAAGCTTCTCTCATGGTAATACGATTTAACGAATCATCCTGTCTATTGTAATTTTTACTTTAAAAGTAATACCTATCACAAAATAATAGTTACTTTACTTTAATTAGCCTCGTTAATACCACATTTGTTGACAGTCTTTCTCTTAATTAAAAATTGAGTAACGTGAAAAAGTCGTCCAATATAAACGAACAAAGTGTTTACTATTTATAAAAATCATAGTAATTTACCATGTAAAGTGGTTTCTTTAATTACTAACTATATTACTCCTAAATATTTCCGGTACCAAGTGCGTTGTAAAAAATACACAGTTCAATCCGAGTTATTTTTAAACAAGAATCCGGTAAAATGAAATTAGTTATTAATTACGTTCTCCGAAAAAGTAAATTACTGCAATCATGTGTTTCAAGGCTAATGAAAGTAGCAACGCGCACCGCGAATGAAGTTGACTAGCCATGTCCGTTCATCGATCAAGTCCGTTATCAAGTGCTCTTTAAATATTAGCTGGGGAATCGTATTCATAGTTGGTCTAGTCGCAGTGTACATTGTTTAATTAGGAGCTTGTGAATCTAGTGGCCAGATATTTCTCGATGATACGCGAGAATA
The DNA here is from genome assembly GCF_001263275.1 of Habropoda laboriosa. Taxonomy (NCBI): domain Eukaryota; kingdom Metazoa; phylum Arthropoda; class Insecta; order Hymenoptera; family Apidae; genus Habropoda; species Habropoda laboriosa. Next base: position 577,680 of record NW_017100606.1, read on the forward strand.
TTGGAAGTTTAAATTTCCTATGTGCACTGCGTTTGTTTTTCTGAGTTCTGAGGGAACTGTTTATCGTAAAATACTTCCAACGTAAAAAATAACAAATTTGGTTTAGAAATTTTTAGCGATGTCTCGAAATAATAGTTGCTATTACAGCGATATTTAACATAAAATAGCAGATATACAAGCGAATGTTGCTACTAATTTACAATTTTCAATCTTAATTCTTTGCAAGAACCTAAATAAGGTACGAGCTGTGACAATAAAGTTTCGAGAATAAATCATTGAAAAGTTATGTTTTGAAAATTAAACAGATGTGAAGCTAGTGCCTTTAAAGTAGCCCCCTTGAGACAGTACACACGCATTCCAGCGTCGGACCCATTGATCGTAACATTTCTGATATACCTGGTGTCCCAATTATTTCCGATCAAACTTTGTCAGTGTGTTCTATGGGTATAAGTAAGAGAAAAGTGTTATGTGAACATAGGTCGTTTGAAGCTTTATTAAAAAGTTATAAGAATAATACGAAATAGGAAGATAACGGGTGTGCGGTTATTATGATACAAAATAGGAACAGACCACGGACGTGTACATCTATTTAGTCCGTTTATGCAAGCTGTGTTTATGATGTGAAAGTGTGTTGAATGTAACTTTTATCATAGCAACTGCAAGTTCGTTACCATTTCCTTTGTATTTCGTATTTTTGTTATAACTTTTTAACAAAGCTTCAAACGACCTATGTTCATATATTTTTTTCTAGCTGAAAAAAAAAGGAGGAATACATGATACTGACAAAGTTTGGTCAGAAAAAATTGGGACACCCTCTATACACAGTTTCACGTATCTGCCTTAATACCGACAATTTGAGAAACTGACTGAAAATGCATTCCTTTCACGACTTCTTTTACTCGAGGAAATAAAACGAAGTCACAAGGAGACAAATCAGACGGGTGCGTTGGGGTGCTCCAAGATTAACGATTCGCCACTTTTCTCCATACTTTTTATCACAACTCTTTGCCCCAAATTGCGTCCCATTTTTCACGTAACGCGGAACTCAAACACTTCTTTACGCGAACCAACTTGCACAATGATCAAAATGATAAAGAATGTTTACCTTTCGCATGCTGATAGAGAGACTGTTTACATTATTGCCACTTGGACACATACAGGGTGTACCAATAGTTAGTCCTATACTATAAGTGGTTGCCATTTTAGTACGACGCAACGCCGTCAGTTGGTATTTGACAGTTACCAAGTAGACACATGGGAGGTTTATTACGGAATTTCTGTTTTATTCGAAATTGAATACTTGCAAATAACCAATTAACTAAATAATTAAATGTTGTAAATTTTCTTTTTTTTTTTATCAGGTCATTAGCGACGAATTTAAATGGATTTTCTCTTACATTGGGGTATCTAGATTTTGTAGTAAAGGTTGGTGTTTTGTAAATAATTTACGGTGTTTTTGTGTTGTCCTGTGATGTCAGGGCCGTGTCTGGACTCAATTTGAAGAGGATGTACCAAAAATTAATCTCATACTTAATCGGCTGCTGTTTCGGTAGGCCGCAACGCTATCAGTTTGTATTTGACAGTTGTGGAGGAGACACATGGGAGATTTATTACGGAGCATTACACAATTGAAGAATCTGCGTTTCTCGTAGAAGCTCACATTGCAAATCACTGTTCGCTAATGTTGCGTGTAAGAAAATTGCGAGGATAATTCGATCGAAGTCGCTTGCCTGGTCACAAAACAATGAAACATTTGACCGAGAATTCCCGGCAACACATTCTGGCCGTTCTTGAACTGTGCCGAACAAGAATCAAACACCTCTGTTCGTCATCGTGCTCAGCAATTGAATCTTTCAAGCACTGTTTTACGCAACATTTTAACGACACATGTTGCGAAATTTCTTATCACGCGAAGTGGACGGGTTGGGTTTAGGAAACATGTGGTTCCAACAGTACGACATGTGATACGTTACAGCTTCTGAAAGCCATGTTTCCAGGCCATTTGAACCCCAAAAGTAGCAACGTCGATTGGTCACCCGGATCGCTAGACCTGACAGCCCTTGATTTCTTTCTTTCCAATTTCTTTCCCTGACACATTCACAACAGTTCGGCAACTCAAAGAGAATATTCCGTTAAGCAATTATCAACATTACCGCAAACACCTTCAGAAATGTCATGCAAAGTGTACTCCAAAGAGCTCGAATTCGGCCATCTGGACGATATCGTTTTCCATGTTCAACTCCCAAGTTTCGATAATTAATGCACAT
>NW_017100606.1:579982-585755 GCF_001263275.1 Habropoda laboriosa
GTTTAAAAATCAAGTATGGGACTAACTTTTAGGACACCCTGTACAAAATGATCCTGAAAACTTTATTATCACATATAATATGTGCGCAGGGTGAAAAATACCGGGCTAAAAATAATAAAGGAAATTATCGCACGGGAAGGTACATTGGTAGAAATAGTTCCTGTTCTCTGGTGCATTTTGGTCACCGCTTAAGAATTCGAGGCGCGCAAATGTCGTTAATATCCTGCAAGGATCGATCGGTCGTGCTCCGACTTGCGATGAATCATTCTTATGACAAGCGGGCTCCTAATGCCTGGTCACGTTTTAACTTCTCCATCTCGTTCGTTCGTGTCTTCTTCTTTGTCAACGATGCCCCCACAGGATCCATTGATAAAGAAGAAATACCGAATATATTACGACACCCTGCGATCCGAACTTTCACTAGCGTGTCAGAATTTCGCCTAACCTCTTCCGCATTTGTCCCGTTCTATACAAATTTTGAACGTCCACCTGTATTACATTAAACGTGATGTTATTATGCAGTTAATTCGTATACTTAATATTGTGCTTGATTTAAGAATTTTTATTTTATTTGTTGTATTCCGCGGCTCGCAATTCCTTGCGTTGGTTTATTATTTTCAATAGGTACGCGGTAGGAGAGCCTGACGGAAACTGGGGCGAAATAAGGATGCTATTCTGCGCGTAGTACTATTCGACTTTATTCGACAGTTCGGTGACGTTCGGTGCGTGAAGACCACTAGACAGAAATCTGCTGTTTCGACGGAAAAGGTTTCTAGATATAGGTTCGGTAAGTACGAGAGTAGGGGTTGGTCTCAGAGGTCAATGTAGGGAGAGGCGGTGAGGTCTAGGTTCAGCGATGAGTAAAGGATGATGTGGAGGTCTAGGTTTCGGGGTGACTAACGTTAGGATGATGCGGATTTGTTTACAGTTAAGGAAAGGAGGCAGGATGACTAAAAACTAATGAAAGATAGGAGAGAGGTATACGACATATTTTTTTGAATCTGAAGACATTAATGATTACTATTCGAGAATGATTACATGAATGCTCGTCAGTGGTGGCTCGTAAAATAATATGGATTGAAAAAATTGTGGAATTGGTTTAATAATAAGATGTGAGTGATGGCGTGAATGTAGTGAATATATCGAATGCTCTCGAGATTTGGTAAACGAGCGGATCATACAGGGTAACTGGGTGTAAAACAGGTGAAGCGCGTTGCTATTGATATCTGAGAGTACGTGAGAATTTATTGCGAGATATATTTAGAGAGGGACAATCAATTTATCATTATTTCTTTTACGTGTGTATATAGTTACTGTTGTTATAAAATATATTCCTATTTAACTTGTTAACAAGTGTTATACAACCACAAAAATTACGTCGATTTCGATGTAAAAGTCAACATTTTCAGCAACTTTTTCCTAAAACAGAAGCTTTCATTTACTTACTATTTTCTTCGCGATTCCCACCAATTGCAATTTTTTCGAAATTTCTTGTACACGTTCCCTAGTAAACTAAGCCTTCTAACTTCTCAAAGGAACTCGAGTCGTTTGGTCCAATTTAAAAAAGAAGTTACACCGTTCTAAAGATGTTGTTATAATGTTAATAAGTGTAACTGTACATTTTGACGCCTGAGCGAACTTTTTGTGACCTCGTCACATTTCTTCCGCCGACTATACGCGACAACTGGTGTTTGGTCAAATTAAAAAAAAGTTATACTTCTAATCTAGTCCGAATATTAATTAGAGTATAAAAGTAAGCGAAACATCGACACTTGAAACTACCCTTATCCACTTTAACACGCAAATCTAATGGAGGATACGATTATCGTTGGAATTCCGCTTCTCGTTTTGATCGTGCCCTATTCGTTCGTTTGATTCGACGCGTGTTTGAATTCCAGCTGTAGCACGGTGAAAGAATGCAATTTGCTGACATACCGGTGCGCATAGTATCCGATTATGAATGCGAGTTCGTGCGCCCGCGGCATTACGATGGACAGCTGTAATCGATAAAGGGTTAAACTAATAAAACTGCCCCTCGCGAGCAGATCGTAACGTCGTAAGATTTCTTCGCTCTCAGCCCTAGCCGGTGATCTCGTATCTGACCGATTTGTGTCACGTAGTTTGACAATTGAGCAGTCGACCAGCCGAATTAGGCTCTATTATCACGACGAATCGGTGTCAGCACCGGTGCCAATGAAGAACGATCGCGGGTGTCGAGATTACAGCGACGAGCGTGAATCGAACGTGAGACCGGTATGCTCGAATTAATTTAAGCAGACAGAGAAATTGATTTACTGCGTCGGTATTCTTGATATCATTTGGAGAGAAACTGCGCGACCTGTGGAGTACGCGCACGAACCGAGTGTTTTTGTTTTGTTGTGGTTTATTTTTAGTTAGTTATTTTTTTTAAGATTTATGTAAAATTGTCGATCATGTAGGGGAGAGTCGTGCAGTACCGGCCGAAGCTAGATCTCGCTTATACTATTAGTTGATTGCACTATTGATGGAGAAACAAACGAATACTATAGCCCTGAGCAACGTATTCCGGCGACGTTCTTTTCTCTTCGGTATTACCAGAGTTCTAAGACGTTTAACGTTTACGCCGGTGTTCTGTACGACAAAAGTGATTTTTCATAGCTGCAATGGTTGGGCTCACGTGGAGTGTACGGATCGAGAAAGTATCGATCACTTTACCTGTGATATTTGTAGACGTGCCTAAGTAAAAGCTCTATTCTATTTTTAAATTATTTATTACTTAGACATTAAAATCTACCAACTAAGTAGCTGGCCGGTACTGTACGACAATTTTTCGTTCGCTGCAAATTACAACTTTTTTATTTCTACGAATTCTTTATCTTTATGAGAAAATTTAAGAAAAACCATTTTATTAAGCACCCTTTGTTTCTACAAATGACTTTTTTGAAATTTCATTTTTACCAACATTAGTCCAAGTTATAGTACAAAAACTTAGAGTGGCCGGTACTGCAGGACTCTACCCTACATATTTCCCTTATTTTCTATTGTGTAAATCAATGCTTGTAAGACTCAATTCCTGACCACGATGACGGAGAGAGATGTTCGGTTCTTGTTCAACGCTGTAACACACATTTTCAATATTTTTCGTCGAGCATCTGGTTCAAGGACGGCCAAAATATCTTTCAGCTGCCGCAGTACCAAATTTTCAGGAATTCTTTGCCAAATGTTTAATTATTTTGTGATCAGGCACGCGATTTCGATCGAATTTACCTCGCAATTTTCTTATACGCAACATTAGCGAACACTGATTTGCAGTATAAGTTTCTACGAGAAACGCACGTTCTTGAATTGTCTAGCGTTCCATGATTCTCTATGTGATCAATCTACTTCGTGTGTACTCCATAATTGACAGCGTTATGTCGTACCAAAATGACAGTCGAGTAAACTGTGGGACTAATTTCTGGTATGAAGCGAAAATGAACTATAATACTCGATAAATTTGATAAGTAAATAAAATTGTAGTAAAGTTCGTGTCGAATTTTATAATCTAGATCAGTATTTCCAACGAAGCTTTAAATTTGATAAAAAAAAATATAAGCGCCTTCGCAACTTTTTCATATTTTTTTTTCGGTAAGACCATTATGTCGTCGCTGCAGAATTGTCTTGGATCTTCATTAAAATATTTCTCGCTTTCGGCACGAACTTACGGGATGATCTAATACACGATATAAACGTGTTTAAGATTAAATATCGGTGCACGTGTAAGTGACGCGTACCACAGCACGCGTATTAATAGATCATTGTGTCTTTGTACTAATTATTATGTGCAGCAATAGATTATATAACTACATCCAGCTGGCACGTAACACAGGTCAGGATAACGCAGCTGTCTGATGATCTAGATTAAAACATTTATCAAGGGAGCTTTATTGCGGTAATTTAGGTATAGACGGTGGAAGAAGTACACTGCTCGCCAAAAAAAAAAAAAATTGCAACACCTAGAAATTGGGGCTGCACAAATCTGGAAATCGCATATGTTCTCTAGGCTACTTTGAGGAAGAAATTTTAACAAATTAGAATGAATTGAACAGCTTTTTTAAATAAATAACACCTTTTTTAATCAAATTTTAATCATTTTCATATCCCTTTAAATACCCCAAACAATATACGGTGGCTCTTACTAATATTCGGACACTCTTTGGAACAGTATAACTTTTTTAAAGTTGGACATAACGACTTGAGTTTTTTTTGAGAAGTTAGAAGGATTAGTATACTAGATGACGCGTATAAAATTTAAACTTTTTTATCTGAGCCCGTAATGAAAATTTAAAAAATACGTTTTGTAGATTTGTGCCAATTATACGCATGCTGAAAATTTCATCGAAATCGGTTAATGTTACTACGAGCTACGAATCGTTAAAGATTGTGAAAATCGCACTATTTCACGACGTGTTCGGCCTATAATTGTAATAAATCTGAAGATTCCTACATCTTTCGATGCCTGTCGCTTGTTTCTCCATCTACCGATTTCGATGAAATTTTCAGCATGCGTATAATCGACATAAATCTACAAAACGTATGTTTGAAATTTTCGTTACAAGCTCAGGTAAAAAAGTTGTAAACAGTGACCTTTACAGTTTTCTTCGTGATTCCCACAAACTGCAATATTTTCAACAAATTTTATACACGTCATCTAGTATACTAATCCTTCTAACTTCTCGAAAAAAACTCAAGTCGTTTGATCCAATTTAGAAAAAGTTACACTGTTCTAAAGAGTGTCCGAATATTAGTAAGGGTCACTGTATGTAAATTTCAGATTTGTACGATTTCATTTTTAACCCTTGAGTCAATAACCGGGTACTCGGATACCCTTTTGCACATTCTCATTTAAAATATTTTATCTTCCCGGTGAAGGATTTGAATATCCGGCCAGATCGTTGTTATTTCACACATTTCCTATCCGTGTTTGCTTCAAGTTTAGAATTTTCTTATCAGGAAACTACTAAAACTGGACGATAAAGTAGACGACAATTGTGGCTATTGACATAGGGGTTAAGCTGTTGCAATTTTTTCGGCGAGCAGTGTATCAACCAGACCGTAGACGAAAGCTTCGAGTAACGAATTTGTTTCGTGCGATGACCTTTAGGTATGCAACATTTTGCGTATTTCAGTGGGGTTGAAAATAAAGTTGAGGTATTCTTTATGTAGCACTGACCGACGTTTCAGATTCTTATCTTCTCGCTTTGGTGGAAATTGCTTGGGCAAACGTGCACGACAATTTTCTCATAGATAAAAACGAGCAATGAAGCATTTGTTATCCTACCATCAGAGCGCTTCACAAAGTGAGATATTTCTCGTAAGAAAATGGCATAGAAAATACATATTTCGAAGCGTTTGGAAATTAAAGGAAAAAGGTTGAAACGATTGGAAATATAAAAAAGAGTAAAATTGTTTGATTCGGATGGAAAAGGGAGGATGGAAATTTCCAAGCAAAGCACCTTTTCTTAGTGTTTATTTCTTGGTACAAAGTATACAAAGCTCTACATCAAAGAGATAAGAATTGCGGTGCTTAACCCTTTCGCGTCGGATGACGCATTATTGTGTCAAATCGAAGACAGCCGCTTATTACGGATGACGCATTTTTGCGTCAAATTGAAAACTACCACTTCCGATGGACGACGGATTTTTGCGAGAAAATGTAGAAAAAATGTTACAAGCTGTTTTTTCCAAAACTGCTGGTACTAGCGATTTAATTTTCTTTTTTTTTTTTTTAAATTAAATAGGACAGGAGAAGAAT
>NW_017100606.1:586853-632185 GCF_001263275.1 Habropoda laboriosa
ATTTCCCCGTACATCTTTGAAACTATAGTAGATATAAAAAAATGATTATAATAAAAATTTAATGGCTTCTTATGCCTTATAAGACTGCGCTATTAAATGTTTAAATAAGAAATCTTCCACCAGCGTTACTGTGAAAAATTTCGAATTTTCTGTCATATCGAAAAATATGTGAAATATGTAAATGCAGATAAACACATTTATCTTCATTCAAGGGCTGTTTTCACCCCGAACAACCGAAATTGGACCAGAAACAAAAATTGCCCGATACTTCTCTCGAGGTCCCCTACAAACCCACTAAGTTTCAAACAAATCGGAATTTACGGGTCGGTGGCTCGGTACTGAACAAATGTGTTTAGCGTAACGGCTCGAAAGCATTGAGAATTTCCACGTTCACAATTACGTCTGTTCATTATGTCGCCGGGAAAATACTTCGATTGAACTTTTCACATGCAGCAGTTGGAATATTCTCCGCATCCATTAAGTCATAAAATATATGTACTCTAGCACATGATTATCAGCGCATTATACTTTCTTTCGTGATAACACAAATTGCTCGGTGGAAACAATGTCTCCGATTATAGCAGTAATAGATTGAGCAGCGAGGAGTAGTGGATTAATCTCTTTGCATGGTAAATGCATGCTGTCACGAGCATGTACTATAGCCAGCCTGTGGTTTATTTTGTCTGTAAACAGCATATACTTCGCAGGCACAGGCGAGGAATTCAAACTGGTACAATATTGCGACTGTGCTTGCTTAATGAGCCAACCGATCGTCATTTTATTGAGACGCGGTTAACGGCAGTGTGAATACGCTAGGAAAAAATGGAATAAATTACGCACATTTATCGTCGATCGTTCGCTTAAAGGTTGCCATTGCTTTTATAAACGACACTTTGCGAAATAGAAGAAGCTTTATCGTTTTACTGACCACTTGGATAAAAGTCGTCGTTTGTTGTTTTTTACTTTATCGAGAACACATTCCTCTCCGTTTTTCACGGTATTTACTCTTAAGAATGTACGGTGATTTACAGGTCTAGCAATAGTGACCAATGATCCTCGCATTAATCGATCCTCAGGCATAACGAAATCTATTTTTTTGAGTATTTCACATCCACCATTTCTCCTGTTTTAACAACAAAAAAAGTATGCCGCGGTGCTTGCTGTATTTATTTTTTTGTCTACTAAAAGGTAGACGGAGAAAAGTTTAGAGTGTCCATTTAAAAAACTGAAATTAAACTTGAGAGCTTTGAAAAAAAGATCTACAAAACGTATACCGCAATCGGCCTGTAGGTCCCTTTAACACGTTCCGTGCCGGACCGATTTTCGGTGACTTTCCGTTCACGCCGCGTGGGCCGTATGCGTCCCACATTGTCGAGACTAACAGTTTTGCTTTTCGCCCTATATGTCTTCCAATATTTATAAGATTGCAAAAATCATTGTTATCGAGAAAAAGGTAACGTTTAAGATACGCTATAGAGCAAAGGAAAAATTTCTGTTTTAACAAATTATCGCCGTAGTTGCATAGTTTAAGTTAGCGGAAGGAAAAGGCCGAAATATCAGATGGCCTGAACGGAAAGACCAGAGTGGGGCGTATGCGACCCACGGAACGTGTTAAACCACATGTGGGCAACTCGCGGCCCGCGATCCGTCCCCGCGAAGTGTCTTCGAATTCGGCCCTCTAGGTAAATTTTATAATTTTATTTAATATATGTAGGAACCTAGGGAAAAGTATTGAGGGGACCCAACGGGAATCGAACCCGTGTCCTTCGACTTAGCAAGCCGAGGCTTTGCGCGCTACGCCAACCACTCCCTCTGTATTCTCCCGTGCCGGTTTCCTATTTTTTGGGCATGGAGGCCCCGATACTATACTCGGCCATCCTGAACTGACATTCGCCCTCGAATGTCCTCAGTGCAACACAACTCAACACTTTTCGGGTACACTCCCCCCACACAGTGGCACAAGAGCAGAAAACAACGCATTTTTGGGAGACGTGCAACCCTCGAGATGTTTTCATCTCACAGCGCCTGGCTTCGTAGATGCCTCGATCCCGGACGAGCCCCCATTTGTAGGAACCTAGGGAAAAATAGTGAGGGACCCAACGGGAATCGAACCCGTGTCCTTCGGCTTAGCAAGCCGAGGCTTTGCGCGCTACGCCAACCACTCGACTATTTTTGGGTATGGAGGCCCCGATACTACATATGCTAGCCTTTTTTATCTAATATTTAGCTAAAGTTGTATGAAACACATAATCACATACAACATTATGTTGTATTTATGAGTCCGTTTGACTCGGAGAGAGGATGATAATTTGGCCCTAGAACCAGGAAAGGTTGCCCATGCCTGCTCTAAACTAACAATTATAAGTATAATTTAGTGCAAGCCTACAATGCTTCATTAAAATGAAAGTTAGAACGGCTACTACCATAGTGGATGTGCGCGCAAGATGTAAATCATGAAAATCTGCAAAACTGTAAGAGGCAATTTTAAAATATACTAATGGATTTGGAATAAAATGCTCGTCATTTTTTGTCATTATGAAAATTTCAATAAAATGAAAAATTAAGTTAATAAATTTTTTTTGTTATAAACAAACTGTATTTTGTTAAATTTTTTAACACCATGTTATTGTACATCAGAAACCATTAACCTCGCCCATTAACAATTTTTTCGTATGTCTTTCCGTTTTCGAGATAGCCGTTTCGAGCCAAAACTTCAAGGGGTGGTTTCACCCCTTAAACTCGAGTTACCGCAGCTAAAAAAAACTACGTGTCGATTATTTTTGGCTGCTTTATAAGTGTACAGAGTGTCATCAAAATCGAAGCCGGACCGTTCGCGAACATTCCTTGTAAGATGTTTGAAGAAAAAAAGGAATTTATGTTGGTCCAGTAGTAACGGAAATAGTTTGATCAAGTTACATTGTTCACCCTGTATACTATTACCGCCCTTCTATTCTAGCGACGTTTAGCAGATTTATTTAAATCTAACACGATTTTCATATTTTTCATTTTCCTGTTTCAGTTGGTTTGAAACACGGAAACGGTGGTATAGGCAGTGCAAGCAGTTCCAGGAGCACGAGTCCAAGTCAGCAACAGTCGCCTCAAAGTGGACTATCCTTCATTCCTCAGCCCAGAAGTCAACACCCACCCAGTAGGCAAACCACAACTACCACCCCAAGGTAAACATCCGTTTCGTTTATCGGTATAACATGGAAATTTGATTAGATACCTTTTCTCACTATTAGGGGAGAGTTGCCAAAATTGTATCAAGTCATTTTGTGCTGTATGTTCTATTTGCAGTTTATTTCTGCGCAATTTATAGTTAATACTGAGAAATATCGTTTGGTGTTTAAAAGAGATCTACCATTGCATGCTTCTTCTTTTGCAATAAGGCTGTTTATAATACCGTATGGAAAGTATTAAATTCAAGGCCTCACCTATCGATTTCCATAAATTTATAAATGTAAATAATACACAAGATGGCCAAAGATAAAAATCGTTCGTTGATTCATAATTTATCGTTAATACGCAGAAAGAAAATACAGTAGACTCCCGTATAACATGACGCAAAAATTGCGACAGTGTTCGTATGTATAATACGATGGAAAGTTCACAAGTTCACATTTTCATCGTGTAGCAAAGTTCCCCTAATTGATGGTGCGCTATATTATTTAATAATTGTTTCATGGTGTACATACTGCAAGGTAAAATTTATTGCTGCAGTAGTGAAGTATAGGACCATCGCCCTTCTGGCCAAAATTTTGGACAAATTGAAATTACGAAATAAATGTCAATAAAAGTGTAACTGCTTCTTTTACTTCTAATATGTAACGACAAAATATTGCAAAATATTTTCAGTTTTAATATTTGTTTGTTTCAAAGTGAAATAAAAAATATTTTACTGCTACATCGTAAATATTTATTTTACATTCTGTATAATAAATCCGTGCAGCTTTTATAAATATGTGTTTCCAAAGGCATACATAAACGTTTCTACAATAGTCCATCACAATCGAAAAGTGTCGATATCTCGGGAAAGAAGAGTTATCGGATCTGTGCCTATAGGATCTTTCTTCATCCTTAGGAGAATACCAAAGTCATCTATTTGCTTGTCATTCTGTATAATACAGAATGTATCCCTTGTGTGAATTTATACGGGGGTCTGTTGTGCTTAACATATAATAATTACCGAACAACGCATAATTATGATGATGATAACCTTAAATATCTTAGGTATCTAAGATCCTAGATAGTTAGCGAAGAGTTGCAAATTTTTCTTTCACTTGTAGCGCATGGCACAGCGAAATACCGATGCATCATCTCTGTCACAAATTACTATCGCATAATCGAGATGAAATAGATGGAAATTTACAAAAACTTAAGCGCTGGCTTGTGTGTAGTGACTTTAAAGTTGCGTTGGTACAATCTAGTAGTTAAAAGTAAAATCTCTAGTTGAATATAAATATTTAATCATCAGTCTGATCGAATTTATCTCGTGGAATCTATTTTCGTTTCTGAATATCTGTGTCGAGAATGGAAAATTGCATTTTTATATAAAATTGGCATACTATGAGTGTGTTATGAATAGTGCAATGTTGCACTAACTGTGTAATTATTTTCTGGTTCTGTGTTTAAATGTGAAACTATTGATTAGCACAATTCTAAGATAGGGTGTGACAAAATAGTACTTGCTGGTTTGTTCGCCATTTAGTGTTGGTGGTATCAATTTTAGTACTCCTTTACGACTTTCATAAACCAATTTTTATCTCTTGGATAATACCTTGGATAATAATAGAACGTGATTTTTAATTGTTCAAGAAATGTGACACATTTTATATCAATATCGGTTACGGTGGATCCGTATTCCGACGAAATTGCATTTTGGCGAGCTCAATACGTCGAAACAATCAAATATGTGTACAGATTTTTATGAGTGTACGCATTGCAGTCTTCAGACGTTTCATTCGTCACACCGTCATCAATTGCTCGGAATATACATCCGCTATAACCACAATATGCATATAAAATAAATGTAAACAATTTTCTGGAATAAACCTACCTGTATGAGAATACAGAAAAGAATAATACCACGTGGTTAGATTATTATCAGCAATACAAATCTATTAACACATTGTTGACCAGTCATGAGTTAACTCGTGTTTGCACTTGCATTAGCTATTTCAATTTTTGAATCGCAGGGCAATATAGAATATCGCAAAAGCTTTGCTCGTCGTGTTTAGTCATGTCCGCTTTATTATAAAAAAAAAAACTTTTCTTGGTATTTAGGTTTTTATCACAATTCTACTTGTTTAGTCCTCGGTATACCTGCCACCCAACCCATGGAATTTGTCAACATGTATTTCTATTGTATATATTTTCGCCTTTGTTGTTAAAAGTTATATAAAAGACACATACGTCCAAAGTTTCATTTCAATTCATTATGTGTAAATAAAGTTTATTGAAGTTTATTTAGATTGTTGCACTTCCACGTTCAATTACGAAATAATAGCCGGTGACACGAGATAGCTTGTGCGTAAAATTTCCGGTCAACAATGTGTTAAGGTGTGATTTATAGCACGCAGAAAAGTAAAAATACAATTCACGAATCGTTCGTTTATATTTCTCATTTCTTATTTATTACATGTAACTTCGCAAGTCATCTCGCTTATATTCAATAAGGACGAAATTGATGAGACACGCGTCAGGCAACTCTCCCCGACGTCGTTCGTTTTTTCTCGTCTCTTTTGTCGTACGTTACGCATTCGTAATTCCAATAACGGATAAAGTAATCAACAGATGCCAAACATTTCAGCCCTCGAGCATCGACGGTGGGTAAACCTAACGGCCCGAGGAACGCTCAACCTTCTCCATACACTACCGCCGGAGCGCCGATCCAGCAGAATAAGAACTCTGTTCTGGACAAATTCAAGCTCTTCAATAACAAGGAGAAAAATCAAGAACGCGGCAAAGCTTCATCCGGCGTGTCCAAACGTACCTCCAGTTCCTCCGGCTTTTCCTCCGCGAGATCGGAACACTCCGACAGCTCAACGTCCTTGTGCGATCAGAGCAAGGTGCAATTAGAGTCGCCCAAAAGCCGCGCTCTAAAGTCGAAGCTACAATCCACCAAGTCGGCGAAACAGGCGAGCCCGAAGACCACGCGTAAAGAGCAAAACAAGGCGCAAAGTAAGATCGCGCGAACGAAAGGTACGTGTGACAAGTTGGCCGGTTACAATTCACCGTTGGACGATGTCAAATCGATTGGGAAACTCGGGGGAATGGGAACGAAACTGGTCGCGGACAAAAAGTCCTCCAATTTACAAGATTTGTTGAAGCAACAACAGGCCAGCCAGTTGCAGAAACCGAACCCTTCGATGTTGATGTCCCCTAAGCAAATATCTTCGCAAGACATTAAGAACTTCGGTAGCTTGAAGAATGAACCGTCGAAGCAGTCGGCTAGACCGAAGATGGAGCTACCAGGCAAGATACCCGACGCGAAGATTCAGCTGCAGAATATGAAAGTTCCGCCGAACGGGCTAAACAAAGAGTTGGTGCAAAGGGGATTATTGAGCAACACAAACGGAATGATGAAGCAACCTGATCAGGACGAGATCGTTATCATCGACGAAAATAGTTCGACGATCAATCATACGTTGTGCATGAATCAGGCGAATCTGTCTATCCAGAAGCCGACGATGGAGAAGCAGAAAGATATCGTAGAGAGTATAGCAGCGTCGATTGATCAACCGGAAACCGTGGTGGAGAACGTTAATAGCCCATCCAAGCAGCAGAACACGGGTTTATCTGTGAAAGCTAAAGTTCCGAATGAAGTGCACGAGATAGAACAGACAAATGGAAAGCAAACACCGCCACCTTCTCCTCGTTGCAGTTCAGAAACAATGACGGACACAAAAATGACAAATATCGAAGAGGGACCGATAGGTCTCGCGACAACTTATGTAAATACTGTAAATCCTCCTCAGGGACAAGTTTCGAACGCCCCGAATTTCGGGGTGAATAAGCAGCTTCCGGTGCTGGGTAGTCCACTGCAAGGCTCAACTTTGAGTGCTTCCGGAAGTCCAGGTTCCAGCATTCCAAAACCGACGGCTTTGGTGAAAGGCACCTCGAAACCGCCAAAGGAAAACAACATGCCGGGCGCACCGACGCCAACGAAATTGAAGGCGGACGCTTTGCATCGTAAGCTTGATCCGAACACGGTCGCAATGGTGTCACCGATGCCAAGTATCTCAGATCTAATGTCCGAGAGCTCGCATAGTAATTCGAACAGCACTGGCCAGAGCAATTCCAGCGACAGTAGCGTTATTTATAGACCAAGCAGCGAGAGCGGCAGCGAGATCAAAACTATACCTAATAGAAAAATTGACACGACCTTCGAACAGATGGACAAGGTTAGTAGCTTCGTAGGTGTTATTATAGCGAGTTAATTATAGCTGGTGGAAGAGGTATAGCGCGGTCGTAAATCACGATGTTAAGCGAAAACGTCGATTGATCTACGTTTCTTATATTAGATCGTTCGGAAAGATCTGTCGGATTTCGTCGTCTGAATTGAAATAATCGTAACTCTGTCAAAAGTGAACTTATTTATTGAAAATAAGAGCCGTTACAATCGATACACCTTTGCCAATGCTTCGTTAATTTATTTATACCATCTACAAAAAGCTGTGAGGTCTGGGATCAACAAAATCAAAGATCTGTTCCATATCGCGTTCATCTCGAAATGCTTTTTCCTTGTTGAAATGGTCAAAATGTTTAAACAGATGATAATCTCTTGGCGAAAGGTCCAGGGACTACTCTTCGTTCAAAATAAGAATAACCTCGTTTCGCGCATGGGACGTGCCTAAGGCAGGGCTAGAACGTCCAAACCCCCCACTTAACCGCCTACGTTTTTCGCTCTCTGTCTCTGTCTATGCGCAGAACGGACGAGAATCGATCCGAGAACGAGGTTATTCTTATTTTGAACGAAGCGTAGAATAGAATATTCCAGGTTATTTAACTTTTACACTACAATTAACGACACGTACGGTCGGGTGCTATTATGCAAAAGAATTGAACCCTTTCTGTTGACTAGTACTGGACGAACAACTGACATCTCTTGATGTATTTCGTTAAGTTCATTGCAGTACTTGTTTGCCGTAATCGTTTTTCCATTTTTCAAAAAATTATAGTGAATAATTCTATCAACAGACCACCCAGTAGATAATAAAATTTTTCGAATACGTGGGATCAGGGCCTCCGTACACATGAAAAGGTGCAGCAAATAACAGCGAAGAAATCAAGAGAGCGCCTTAGCTATAGGCATAGTGTCCCGGTTTTGCCAGCCGGAAGTCGCGGGTTTCATTTCCGCTTGGTCCCTCAAATATTTCCTCGGCTCCTACAAATATACTGCAATAAAAGAAACGGTACCGAGTTGACATCGTACGGCTCTGAACGTGGCTCGAGCTCCTTATCTTGCCCAATAATCGGATTTCGTAGTCTTTCACGCCTGTCTGATTTTACGTCCGCGCTGTAGATCTTCCACCAACTGTATCTTAGAGTCAGAGACTATTTCGCGTTTCTAGTTTTGGCATCTATCGATGTGTTGCGAGTGCTTAAAGTTGAGGACACCCGAGCGTTGAAATAACGGACCGTAACGACGGAGCTTGCGGTGTAACATTGTAACTTAACCGAGTAATTACAGGAGCTATCACATTTTACGTCCGTGTAACGGCGACGACGGAGGACAAACATTAGGACGTCCGTCGACCTATCGGCACAGGCGTTATTGCACTTTACGACCGTCGAGTTGACGTCTATTTCTGACGAACCTTAACCTTTTAACTGGGGAAGATGAGTTAACTCGTCATTGGTTCATCGATACTTAGAACATGATAGTTTACTTATTGAAGGATTGTTTACTTTTAATTGTATAATTTTGCCTGGATTAAATATCTGGAAAAATGAAATAATTAGTTATAATTTGTGTTCAGTTTTATTTGTAAACTAGAGAGATTCGATTTCTGTTTGACAAGTGAATTCGGTTAACAGGTTCATATAATACACTGCTCGCCAACAAACAATTGCAACACCTGAAAAAGGAAGTCGCGCAAATCTGAAATTTACATAGTGGGTGGGGCAATAACTATGTCCACCTTGAATATCTCCGTTATTTGCAATAATATGAAAAAATGTTATATATAAATCTTGCACGGTATAGAGGGGGACATATTGTGATGCAAACATTTTTTGCGTGGGTGGGGGTATAGAGGAGATTTCAAGGTCATCTCTATACTTTTAAATGGAATGCTATGTTTTTCTTATCGCGATGTGATAGCCGGTGTTGAGACGAATTCAGCAAGCTATCATTGAAAGTCATACAAGGTCAAGTGTGGTAGTAAAATAAACTTTCTTACATTACTGGAGATGTTCGAAGTGGTGACCATTTGCGTCAATACAAAGTTGCAATCTTCGTTCCGCTTCATCGCCTGCTTGTCTCTATTAACATAACAAGTACATACAGATGTATAAGAAAAAATGCCTGCAAAAGGCAAAATATTAACCCTCCGTAGGCGAACATATGTTTTCACATTCCGTAGGCAAACCGAGTCCAAGTTTAATATTAATAATTTATGTCGATTCCAAGTACTAGTTTACCTTACTTGAAAATTGGCCACTGTTACAAGGTTTCGTTGCAAAATGAACATTCACGTATTGTTTAAAATAAAAGGCTGCTATGGTCACAGAAACGATGAATATTAGCCAGTTGTATCATTGCCAAGTGGCAGTACCATACAAAGTAAAATGACACGTTTTATATTTTGAGATACTAAAGTTGCCGGAATTACCCCGCTTCCCCGTACTTGCCAAAGTTTCTGCAGTATTATACAATTATTCGTTGAGTCAAATATTTAACACTTAATATAAACAAAAATGCGTTTCGAAGATATGCGAAAGTGAAATTTCGCTCGGGTCATCAATGACCCATAGTACCTACGGAGGGTAAATAGAGCATTTACCTTGCGTCGTGTTATTGTATATACATATCGATAAGACTTCCAATTATTTGCTGTTAAAACGATCTTCACTTACACGGCAGGTCTTATCTGAAAATTCAACGTGCGGAGGGGGCTCTATGGCTGACGACGAAGCCGAGATGACAGTGAAGCCGATGCAGCCTCTACTTCGCGGCTACACACCGGGTGCAAGAGCCCTTCAGACCTTGCCGAGTAGAACAACCGCGCGACAGTATACGATTCTTCATTCTTCTTCTCATCATCATGTCGGTCACGATTACGCGGATATCGACGTCGCCTCCGGTTATCTCAGCGACGGAGAGGTTCTTCGTAGTGGTATGACCGTCGGAAACAGAACTTTATCCGACTTGTGCGACGGTTATATGTCCGAGGGCGGTGCTTCGTTGTACGCGCGTAGAATCAATCCGTCTTACAACCATGATCACGAGAGGTAAGTTTAAGGATATATTCATTTAGCAAGTTGTTCGGGATTAACATTGGAGCTATCAAGAATTAGCATATTTCCATATTTTCCAGAACAGTGGATATGCTATATTAGGCCATCCGACAAGCTCGTGTCGAATTTTATGATTTAGATCGACATTTCCAACGAATCTTTAAATTTAAGAAGAAGAAAAGTAAGCGTCTTCTCATTCCACAACTTTTCCTATTTTTTTTTTTTTTTTGTCTACAGAATTTCCTTGGACTTTCATTAAAGAATTTATCGCTTTCGACACAAACTTATGGGATAATCTACTACATAAGCAAAATACAACATACTTTTCGTAAAAAGGTCGATGAAAATTTTCGAAACAGCATCATCATGGATTTAAATAATTTTTGTAAGAAATTACAAACCAGACATAGCGACTACTTTGACAATTCTTTAAAACAGTTTCTTCTAATAGTTACATCAGTTGCATTTTAGTATTTAACGAATTGAAAACTGTCTTCCTGTATTGATACTTCGTTTGCATGTGTCCATAGTTATGTATTTTATATGTAGTTGTGTCATGTGATAGTTCCTTTATTAACTGCTTAAGTACACTCTATCAAATTATGATATTTAGCACTGACTATGGCGGTTTATACACCGCTTGAAAGTGAATATACCCACTATTGTATCACAGTGTCATTTTACGTAATAGTTAAGTGTCTTTTCTCAATACTAACATTTTAGAAGTAACAGTAATTTTAAAATTACTGTAAAACTGTATAAAAGCTGGATAAATGAACTTTGTTATGAATCACGTTGAGTGACTTAAAAGCTTTAAGAACGTTCCTCGCTAATTGGTACTTGGCTTTGTAATGTACCGTTCATTTTCGGCATTCGTTCGGTTCGTTTACATCTCTTTATTTTCCAGTTTATTTCAAACGGTTGTAAATACGCAAAAATGGCATGAAACCAAATTAAATGATATTAGGTGTATGTAACATACCTATATTATTTTTGTACACTTTTCTGCAGCATAAGGACAATTGTAACACTTTTAAAATGAAATCCTGCATTTTTGAATTTCAAAGTATTCGTTCGCTCTTTACAAAAAAGTGTTAAGATACTTATGTTCTGAAAATATTAGTCGAAATGTTATTTCAATATTAAGTTTTCTATCAACGCAGAAAAGTGTATCATCGTGTCTACCTCCGACTGTTTAAAGGATACAGTTTACTTTACAAGGGAATATATCGAACCCACACATACCGATTCGATGAAACTTATATGGAAGATAGTTCCCGGGAGAATATTTTGTGTAATTTGATAAAAATATTTCCATAATATTCCTTTGAGTGTTCAGTCCGTACGTCTGAGAATACTTGAAATTTACTTTGGAAGAGGTTCAGATAGGATATAACATTGTGAAGATCAGGAAATGAGAGTATTCATAGTTTGTTGAAATTATTGAATATTAGATAAGAAAGCATAAAAACATTTCCACATTATTCACAAGTAATTTAAGTCATAGAAGAAGCTTCCACTTTTCTACTACAGTTTAGGGAGCACTCGAAGGGTTAAAGGTGTGAAAAGAGCCCCCAAAGTTGGGGGTTGAAAACATACTTTCTAGAATACCTGAGAATTAGAACATGTAGGAAAAAACTCTCTTTTTATTTTATATTTTGGAATGGGGAATTAAATCACATAAAGGATAAAAAAGCATTTGTTTAAGTAATTAGAAATTCTATAGCGACTACATAATGGTCTTACCGAAAAAGATAGGAGAAATTTGTGAAATGAGAAGGGTCTTACGTTTTTTGTAAATCAAATTTAAAGGTTCGTTGGAGATATTGATCTACTAGGGTGGATTGAAAAGTTCACGGCCTAAGTATGAAGGATTGCAGCTAAGTGCTTGTAATTTTCACCGAATAGTATGTAATTAATTGTGTACTAATGTATACAGTTTCGTGTCTCTGTCGTCATTTTTCTTCCTTTCAGAGCTAGTGAAGTAGAGGTATCTGCAGTAGATGGAGTAGAAATGGACAAAATTAGAAAACGAACAGCGATCCAATACCTGAAGACAAAGGACCTCGCTTCAAAGATCGTTCAAGGACCTTGCAAAAATTATTCGAAATCCTTGCGAAAATCATTCGAGGTCCTTGCGGTGATGTCCTTTGTCACCAGGTACTGGATCATTCCTCGCTTCTATTCGTCTCTTCTCTGTCGCTGTAAACACCCCTACTTCACCAGCTGTAAAAGAGAGCCACGAAACCTCGTACCTCGGTACACAAATGATCACAGATTGCACCGTAAAAATCCGTTCATCCACGACATAGTTGGATGCATGCGTACTCGAAGAAAAGTCGATTTTCTCGAAAACGAAGCCTCGAATGAAAAAACTTTATTTCATATTTAGAATCACCCCCTACACGGTTGTACCATCAATACTGGGACACCCTGTATAAAAAATTATACATTTGAATCTTGGAATAAATATTTGAAACTCTGAGAAGAATACATATTTTTCAATTTTTACATACATTCTAAGCAAAAGAGTAGAAAAGAATTTTACATCAAATTTTCATTGCGTTAAAGAAAAATTTGATGAAATGATACTATAGTGAAATTTGTAACGTATAATGTAATATAGCATCTTTTTTCCCTGTAAAATTCAGAAACCTTTTGCGATTTTTGGTACCTTCTTGAACCTTTGAAAATACGCATGTATATCCCTGAAAGGATTCTTTGACATTCGAAGGGATTTGACATACGAGCGACGGGGATTTGTCTAGGATCCCGGCAAGATTCCAGTATATAGGTATTAACACATTGAGCGCCGGCCCCGTGAAAACGCGGGATTCTGAGTCTATCGCTTGAGCACCGGCCCCGTGAAAACGCGGGATTCTGAGTCTATCGCTTGAGCGCTGGCCCCACGATAATGCGGATTTCTGGGTCTATCGCTTGAGCGCCGGCCCCACGATGATGTGGAATTTTTTCTGCTGGTATGGGTGTATGTACTATTTTACGAAAATGTATAATGTTTTGAATATTTTTTTTGGCTACTCATTGATCAGAAACAAGCGAACGAGGCCGGCGTTTGGGCTTTAAGTGGCCGATACGTTGCCGGTGCTCAGGCTTTAAATGTCTCTTAGGTCGCCGGCGCTCAATGTGTTAAGAGTGATCCTTCTACAAACTTCAAACGCGTTTTTCTCGAAATTACTTGAAACGCGACTTTGACGTGCCGCCATTTTGTTATGCTTTGGTATTTTCCGACCAAAGTGGATGATACCCAACCTCAAGTATTACATAACCAGTCCCTCGCGGCATTTTTGTTTCACACTTGCCGGAGCCCAGAAATCTTGCACACAAAAAGCCCTTCTTCTTTTCGTGCAAGGGTCACTTCCGGTACGCGTCACACAAAAGCTACACTGTATTTCACCGCCAAAAAATTTAAACGCACTGTGCAAGATACGAATAATAATCGTTCCCAATTTCACTTCGATAGCTCTGCTAGGTTTCTCCCAAAAATTTGTCGAAGGACAACTACTTTTGGGTCGTCTAAAAGTAAAAGACTCTTTAATTCGCCTTGTAAAATCCTGTGGGTAAATAACACGTGGTTGGAGTTTTTTTTAACACATGTGTATTCAATAAGGACAATTGCAGAACGAAGATAACAATGCATTAATGGGAATATTGATCAGCTGAATAGTGCTCTTATTATATCTCACTTATTCTCACTCTCTTGTTGTTTTCATCAACCACGCTGCTCTACTGTTTACTCTCCTATCCCAGCTAACTCACTGCCCGCTTCGCCAATCGCAAACCTTTTCGAGCATCGGCCATAGATCACACCGACTCCCAGAATGTCCACCTACACTACCGGCCAAAAGTTTGGAATCATCTCCCACTTTTCATCGATATTAAATCTGCTGCTAATTTTTCATAGATTTGAAGTTTATCTCAATTCTACATTTATCAATTTGTCTCATATCAATTGACTCTAATGATAAAAAATTCTCAAAGTCGCTGCCTTTTTTCTGGAAATTTTTTTGTGTAAATTGCAATGCTCGGTGATTCCAAACTTTTCGCCGGTAGTGTATATACAAGACAAACACACGGCATTCACGCCATCATTCGCAACACATTCATAAAATAAAATCCACAAATCCGTCATTGTTGACCGTAGAAGAAAATGTTTTACTACAATTCAGAAGCTTTCCCGGCCATTGGTCCTTTTTTGGTTAATCCTTTTCGATTAACCGCAATATATTAAGAAATCTTCCCTCCGAATGTGATCTGCAGGTTAAACTAAAACTTCCGCTGCAATTTACTCGATTCGCTGTTCAGCCCTACGCGCCCTTTTTTTTTTTAGAAAACTCCTCCGTTTATTTGTAGTGTTTTATTTTAGCACCGTGGAAACAGTCGATTGCTATAATATCCGAAGGTAGGAGGGATGTGTATGTGTGTAATTAGCATCAAGTTCGGGCATAAATCACTCCGCGAAGTGGTGGCGCAACGTTTTGAATCGGACTTAATACGGCGTGCACCAAGTAGTGGTACCGCCATGTACTAGCGGTCTTTAATTAGACAAAATTTGCAGGGCTAATTTCGTACACGCCTCCAATTACTCAACTCTACACAGCTTAGCACGGTTATCTTTCGTTGCGTAGATTATTTCGATTGAATTAAGTAAGCATGCGGGCGATGCTGTTTAATTAACCGGCGTACATACTTTAGCCCTACCTTCCTATATTTGCTTAGGTACTCTCTACAGTTTTAGTATTCTTCAGGTGTTAAAAAGATTTATCTTTTAATTACGTGTATGTAATATGTTCGCAATGATTGTAACGTTGATATTCACTGGATGAAACATTGCGTTCAATTTATATTACAAATTGGTAATAATTTTGTTATTGAATTCGTAATCAGACTACTTTCAAAAAGTAGTGTAATAATAGTACAATTTATGTGTTAGGTCTGTGCAAAAGTTTCCATCCTATGTTTGTGGAGACTTTATTTATAATTAGTCTAGAAAGGTATTTATGTGTTGTTATATTTATAATTAGACTATATGAGTCACAAGAATAATAATAATTCAGTAATTCATAATAATAATAATAATTCAATAATTCACAAGAATAATAATAATTCAGTAATTCATAATAATAATAATAATTCAATAATTCACAAGAATAATAATAATTCAGTAATTCATAATAATAATAATAATTCAATAATTCACAAGAATAATAATAATTCAGTAATTCATAATAATAATAATAATTCAATAATTCACAAGAATAATAATAATTCAGTAATTCATAATAATAATAATAATTCAATAATTCACAAGAATAATAATAATTCAGTAATTCATAATAATAATAATAATTCAATAATTCACAAGAATAATAATAATTCAGTAATTCATAAGAATAATAATAATTCAGTAATTCATAATAATAATAATAATTCAATAATTCACAAGAATAATAATAATTCAGTAATTCATAATAATAATAATAATTCAATAATTCACAAGAATAAGAATAATTCAATAATTCACAAGAATAATAATAATTCAGTAATTCATAATAATAATAATAATTCAATAATTCACAAGAATAAGAATAATTCAATAATTTATAAGAATAATTCAATAATTCATAAGAATAATTCAATAATTTACAAGAATAATAATAATTCAGTAATTCATAATAATAATAAGAATAATTCAGTAATTCATAATAATAATAAGAATAATTCAGTAATTCATAATAATAATAAGAATAATTCAGTAATTCATAATAATAATAAGAATAATTCAGTAATTCATAATAATAATAAGAATAATTCAGTAATTCATAATAATAATAAGAATAATTCAGTAATTCATAATAATAATAAGAATAATTCAGTAATTCATAATAATAATAAGAATAATTCAGTAATTCATAATAATAATAAGAATAATTCAGTAAT
Organism: Habropoda laboriosa; assembly: GCF_001263275.1. Lineage (NCBI taxonomy): Eukaryota > Metazoa > Arthropoda > Insecta > Hymenoptera > Apidae > Habropoda > Habropoda laboriosa. The sequence goes on from NW_017100606.1 coordinate 603,273, forward strand.
TCATAATAATAATAAGAATAATTCAGTAATTCATAATAATAATAATAATTCAAAACAGAATATTAATACTATATTCAGTATAGTGAATTGACTGTAGTATTGCCAAAAGTACCAACATTGAACATTTAAATAAGAAAAAGAATATACAGTGCCTGTTTTAGTATTGCCATCGATTTACAAGCGATGAGGACTTTCACTTAAACCTAATATTATTTGTTTTACCTGTTGGTGTTTAGTACACTATTTTTCACACCACTTGCTGAATAAAACAGGATTGAAACAACGATAATAGAATTTTAACGCTATATGTTTCTTAAATTTCTGGAATATTTTGATATTTAAAATCTGAATATTTTCTGTTTCACGACATATCTGTATTTCATATTAAAAGTTTTATTAAAGGGTTCCTTTCGAACTTTTTATTTTTCAGTCAAATTTCACGTAATTCAATATGAAGGCTGAAATTGTCGATTAGAAATATTGACAAGTTATTTTCTATAACGTATTCACGTATATATGTATTTACTAGAAAAATCTTAAAATCTTCTTATTATTTATTGGTATTTTTCTTTAACTTAAATTTCACTCCAAACTTTGATCTCCGTTACGGTCTTCGTCTTGTAACATTTCATTTGAAATTATCGATATTACGAATGCTGCGTGGTAGCACATCAAAAATCGACTAGCAAGACCATTTCAATGTATGCACAGGGCCGTGTTTACCGTAAGGCGCATTACGCGCAAGCTGAGGCCTCACTCTCTATGAGGTCACATTGTAATAAAACCTTACTTCTCGCGAGAAACAATATAGAAAACAGCCTAGTTACGGTTGCAAAATAAAGAACTTATTTTCAAATATTAAATTCGTAATATAAAAACAAGAGGTCGCTGAAAACGGAAACGCCAAATTTATAACGTCAAGAGGTCGAGATCGACGGGAATTTCTGCGGACCAAATGTTAAGTGTCGTCTAGAAGAGCCTGAGAAAACCCTATGCAGCTCGGGTACTTCGAGTATCTGAAGTGCAAGAATTTTTTCCGGCGATAAAACATTCGGTCGCGAGAGTAAATTTGAACTGACTTATTTTTATACTTTTCTTAATGCAAATATACGTGTACCAGTATTGTGTTATGTTTATTCAACTGGAATGTCGATTTTTATTTTCAATAAACTTAAAATTCGGCGTAGAAAATGTTGAATATGTGGTTTAATCATAAAATAAGAATGAATTAGCTTAAAATGCCTCGGTAGAGAATGTGTTAATTGAAGCAGACCTGTTCTTCTGAGGCCTCGTAATGACGGTGTGCCTGAGGCCTCTGAAAGTGTAAACGCGGCCCTGTGTACACGTGTACGTGCGTAATCAGATCCAGGAATTTTATAGCGAAACAAATTTATCGGACAATGCGCAAAGATTAGGGACGCTGCAGGAAAACAGGAGAAAATAGACGATAGAGAATAACGGAAATGGGTCAGTGGTGATCATCTCCGGTAGATTCACCGCATTGAATTTGGATTGGACTATTTGGAAGCGTGGGCTATTCTGTCCACTTCGTTTGGCTATTCAATCTTGTTTGATGTCCTTTGAACGTGCCGTTCATGTAAAGTGCATTGGATGAGTGACAATAATTTCTTACGAGTGGCACATTGTACGTATTACGAATCGGTCCAGCAGATAAGTTAGGTGTATCGCACATTTGAAATCTCGTAGGGAAATTCTGATTGTACTGATGACACTAATTCTGAGAACGTGGCAAGTTAACCCTACTGCGTTCTTCGTTTTGAAGGGAACACTTATGACTTTTGGGTCAGAAAGGATCTAAGAGCTTGTGTGAAACAATTTTTGTTTCCAACGCGACATATGGACATAGACAATAAACGTTTAAAATAATGTTAAGGAACGTAAACTTGATAACAGCAAAAATGACTAAAAATATAAAAAGGCGGTGGGTCAGAAAAGACCCGAGGACCGCTCTAGGGTTAACGAGAAAAAATTCGAATGATCAGCGTGGTTGAATTTTTCACGAAGTCAAGTTTGTTTGATAAGGGAAGTTTGGCAACCCAAAAATTTTAAAAATATTGAAACTTTACGTATATGTAGTCCAAGTGACGCTAATTACGCAATCATTTCTTGCTTCGGCGATGAAACGGTTCTAGGGATGAAAACCCTTTTAAAATCATTGTGAGTTTTTATGTTATCGTGAATATTTATGAAACCCTACGAGATATGAAAAGAAAGTAAAATTCAATGATTTTTGATGTCCTACATTGTGATGGTAAAGAATTTCCGGAAAACATTTTTTCAAAATTCACCTCCATCGCTCTTAATTTTTTGGAAAGAGTTTTTCCATCGGCAAAAACCATACTACTTTGTATTTGCCTTTTTTTTCACGATAATATGAAGACTCGCTATTTTAGGACCCTTTCATTGCCGAAACGAAAAATAATTTCGTAATTAGCGTCCCCTGTTAGTTCCTCTATTTGAATAAACTCTTCAATAGACTTCCACTTTATCAGTAGAATGATTACACGAAATAAAAAGAAAAGGTAATTCAGAGAACATGTAGCTTAAGGGGTCTTTCTATTATGACTGGTTGAAAAAATCAGTTTTTTTTTTTTAGAATTTAATATCTCGAAAATATGTCCAGGAAGTTTTAAAGCTTAATTCTGAAAATTGGCAGAGGTATATGCCTTCAAAGGAAGCGGTTTCATACAGTCTTAAACTGTAGTTAAAACTTTAAACGCGTTTTCCTCGAAACAGCATTTTTGAAACTGGCTGACATGATTACCGAAAAACCAAAAGTCCGATCCACTCCAAATTCGTCAGGTGTATTCAGTAGATGTCGCATTATCGTCTGAACTAGAATTGTGCAAATATTTTCAAAATTCAGTCTTTGCGGTCGAAAAAACCATCGTTCTTTTGCTACAGTCGAGAGCAATTTCTTTGAAACCTTGCCATTTCTTTATTTCTCAATAGTTTCTTTTTATCCTAGTTCAGACGATAGCCCCACGTCTACAGATTCAGAATATGTTTGCACTTTGTGCTTTGGATAAGTACAACGTCTGATATCGTGTCAGCCATCGGGAAGGATATTTTTCAAGGCGTTCTCTTCACGATGCTCCTGTTTGACAACAAATGGATATTTTCACTTATAAAAAATATTTTTGTATTCTCAAAAGATGATAGAATAAACGTACAAATTTGCAAAAGGATACGTGCAGCACTTGCTTCGTTTGAAATTTCCGAAAAATGAAGCCTTTCTCAGCCGTCACACAGTAGGAAGGCCCTTTAAAGGGACACCGAAATCGATTTATTCTCATGATTACAAACGAGTTTAATTTTCGAAATAAAATATTCTGATGAAATTGATCTAATACACATCAAAGATCTAGCATTAACGTAAACATTAATTGAAGGGGGTATTCACGATGGTATAAAATAGCGCAAGGCGTGCGCCACGCCTTCTTCATTCTTCCTGATAATTTACGCAGCCGGTAACTGGCCACGTGTCGAGCATGCAAACCATTTTCTACAGCATGCACGCGAATTTTGACTTGAAGACGTACAGAATTGCTGTTAGAGCACAGGAGTATAGCAGTGTTTTCGTAATACGCGAAACAGCCCGAGGCGTATCCTGAACCCTCTCCAGTCTCGCTAACTCGTTTGGCATAAGCAAGCCGCGTATCATCCGCTTGAAACCCAACGCGCTTTTCGGAAATTCAATATACTCGCCTGCGCCTGTTGGGCCGACCCTCCGCATCCTTCTAGCGTCATCGAGGATCCCATAAAGCAGGCCGAGGGCGCAACAAAGAAGAGCCCCAACAGCCCCCAGAGCGTATTCCGACGATTACGAATACTCCAGTAACGCCAAAAAACGTTATCTCTCGCTTGCCTCGGGATGCTTGCGCTTTTAACCCTTATACGGAGTTCGTAAAGTTCGACGAATAAGTGAATTTGGGTCAAAGTGACTCAATATCGTATTTACAAGAGATAAATATGAAAAAGTGAAACTGATGTTGTAATAGTTTGTTAAACTTGTAGGATACAATTTTAATATTACACTGAAATTATATGAAATATTGTCACTTGCCTTGCTTTGCAAAATGATTTCTTTTTTTAAGCCACTTTGAAGTATCGCACGAGGACGCCATAATACAGGGTTGTCTCTTGATTTGTAATATTGCGCTCAGTTCAAGGAAGGCTGTCTAAATCTTCGGAATCTGAGTTATGTTTTAGTTACTTCTGTTTCTGTTACAATATCTTCTTCTACATCGGTCACATCGTTGAAAATATCTTTACTGTGCTATAAATTTTGTCATTCGTCGAATTACAAGTACTACATAAATAAAAATAGGTGTTGCAAATACATACTGTTTATTGGTACGCCATCGTGGAAATTTTATTTCGAAGATATTTCGAATGTAAAGAATAACGTGCTGCGCCAGTCTTTTAAAGAGCATATAGCGCTGGTGACAAAAGAATGTGCGACAGAAGAAGCATACCAGAAGATCATCAAAGTCAAAATCAGCAGAGGCATATACTACACGTATTGGGTTAAATTGACACACAAATTCCATAAGTGTGCATGAAAAATATTCGGTTTTCAAAGAACAAAGTTTGTTCTTTTTTGCAAAAATTATTAATGTTTATTAAATATTTAAGAAGATGAAAAAGTTTTAGTCCAAATGATACATTTAACAAATTCGCGTTGGGGCGTTTGGAGCCGAACTTGACATGGATATTTCTTTGAGTCGTGTTACATTGGAAAAGAAACTGCTATAACTAATTAATATTTTTGAAAGAAATTTTATTTTTATTCGTGAAACATCTGTTACAGCATTTCACTGCAGAATAAATTTATTTCGAGACAGATGAAAATGAGTGAAAATCTCAATGACCGCATATCAGCGTCATCCGTACCCAAGTAAAAACCCCGAAAGACGCACCACTGCGTCACCCGACGCCAATGTGTTAATAACAGAGGAAAAATCATTTGTGACTTGTTTTTAGGTCAAATTGGTTCCTTTCCAGTACAAGAGTTCACCCTTTTTTCAAATTTTTATTTTTACGCGGAGGAAATCTAAAAGAACCTCCACAGTGGCCCCTCTGCGAGCGTTGCAAGGATGTCTTTGGGGAAACTCTTACGAATATACATTCAGAAACTACCCTGGCTTCGCCAATGCCTTTCGGCCTAAACCGTAAGAATGTCCCCGATGGCTAAGGGCGCACATCTCACTTGGTGGCTCCTGGCGGTGTCTCAGAGAGTCACAAGGTTTAAACCTGCTCCATCAAGTGCATTCATTTCGGCTGTTGTTACGTGTTGCCATAGAAAATTATGTTCGACAGTTTTTTAAATGACCGTTGATTTTCAGGAAGTTGTTTAAGCCTCCATGTGCATCGTTTTGTACTGTACCCGATGAGCCCGGAAGTCGCAAGACCGCCCAATTTAACTTTGGAAAACGATTTTATTCATATCTCAGAGAACTTTACGATACTTCATGAAACGCCCGTTGCGTTAATTGCGGGAGGAACCGTTTCCTCCTCGAACCGGAGTTGATTTAACAAACCTGTTTTCCTCCAGAAAGGCTGCCTTTAAAATGGTTTCAATTCTCCCTCCAAGGATCCCCTAGAGGGCGGCTGAAACGGCTAATCGGTTTATTTTGGACGGTTTCCCCAATTTTGCGAGTGGCTCCATACCACCCTGCTGTAGATACGTTTCGAGAAGACGTTCCACGCGGCATCGAATTGGGAAAAACTGACCCAAAACTTGCGGGCCAGATGTTCCGACTCTGGCGTGTCTGGAGGTTTACAATCCGTTAATGGCTATTGAGAGCAAGGGTGATACTCCAATCGAGTTTCCCTGCCTATAAATGAATTGAATTAAAGAAATTACCAATAAATGTGCCAAAAGCACCAATCTCTAGACTAATACAAATTCTTTTTACGAAATTTGTGAAATTGCAAGAAAAATATAATTGGTTTCCATAAAAAAAAGTTGTACAAATTTTATTCGTTTAATAACAAAGGAAGAAGAATTTGTGACTTGATTCCGTATGTGGGTTAAATATCCTAGTTTAGAAGGGCCAACAGGTTAATTGCAGTACATGTTTCGTAGCTCATTCTTTTTTTTTTTTGCAAAGTTACCAAGGGCATCTTTAGTTTTTTTAAATAGAACCCTGTAATTTTTTTTCGCCTATTCTTTAGCAGACAAAAGGACAAACACATCAAGCACCAGAACATATTATTTTTGTCAGTGAAACAGGAGAAACGGTGGAGAAATGTATTTCAGAAAAATTCTGTACTGCCCTACACAAACACGGCGTCGAGCGATCAAATTGGTCTGACCTTTTTCATAATGTTTGTAAAAGTTGAAATGTTTCATATTCATTACTGGTAGCTCTGGAAGACGTAAGTTAGTACATTAGCGGTTTTTCGAAAAGGTAGTTATAATCATGGACGATTATAGTAATGAGGGAAAACTTGAAACGCTGTTAATTTACGGGGAGAGCAAACATGATGCTGCCGGTGGCACAGCAGTTATACGCTGAACGGTTTGCGAATAAAAATCATTCATCGCGTCACATATTTCAACGTGTCCTCGAAACACTTGGGGAAACGGGATGTTTAAATCGACAGAAACAAAATCGTTGAAAATTCAAAACTGGTGTGTTGTTCTAGCTACAGTGATCGATATCCTCGCATCAGTTCCCGCGAAATTACAGAAAGAGTAGTGGTACATAGAAATCTGATGTTTTGAATATTTTACATCCATCATTTCTCCTGTTCTAATGGCAAAAAATGCATGTTGCGATTCTTGCCGTATTTGTTCTTTTGTCCGCTGAAAGGTAGGTAAAAATAGATTACAGGGTTCTGTTCAACCCTTCCAACAGCAGAATGCCGGGTCAAATATGACCCAGTACTTGAATCCTTTTCGTAGGAAAGCAGATTTTTTTTTTTTATTTTACTTTTATTGTTTAACTATGATTAAAGTAACAAACGCATTTATAATATAAGAAGAGGAGAGTCGTGACTCTGTTCCGAACGCCGGTTGAAGCAAGAGACATCTAAAAGCCCTGAACCACTGTATTAAGAAAAGAATTTGTGTTCGCCTAGTAGTAACGGAAACAATTAAGGTGATTAAGTTAGGTTCTCCAACCTGCATTACAGATCACATCGCGAACAATAAAAAGAGAAGATCGCAAAACTAGCTCGCGCATTATGAAAACGATGCTCAACTGGCGCCGCGTGTGGTCTCCGAGTTCTCAAGACAATTGTCAGAAAGCTGATAGAACAAAATGCAGAATACTGATTGGTCGGTAGCATTGAACAGTTGTTAATGCGCAAGCAATAGAGCGAAAAATCAATTTTAGCTAGGAAGAAGAGAACGTCGCGCGTTCGACATGGTCGTATACGGAAAGATAAGCGCCTTTGTCCTTTGTCAACGACGCTTCGCATTGTCCTTTTGACTTGACACGATGGTAAGCAGAACAGAGGAGGATTCACGCCTTGACTCGCGGAAGCCTTTTTCCGTTTGCCGCAACTTGGAGAATATCCTCAACTGCTCGACGAATCTCAATCTTACGAGGGAACATCACTCTAAGTATCACTCGCCGATTTTGATGGAATTTACGTACGATGTAGTTCTCGAGAAAATATTTGACACGTATTTTTTTTTTATCGACCGTCATTCGTGTTTAAGGGGGTCTTCTAGTATGACGGTGGTTTTTTTAGGCCTTCTTTGCTAATTTATTACAGAAGTACGGTAATAGTTATCAACATGAGCTTTATTCCTGTGCATTTACTTGGCCTTGAAGAATCATTACGAATTTTTTTTGTTGAAAAATAATTAAATATGGCTGCTGTGGGACACGTCAAACAGGAGCATGAAAAAAAAAGCAGGTCCATGGTTGCCATGATTTGAGCTGTTCCGCTTATCAAAAATAAAAAGATCCAATTGATTCTTATTTAGTATGCATGTCGCTATAGTCGGTAGTAGAATAAAAGAAAAATCTTGAAAATTTAAAAAATGGCGGTACTTTGAATACGAAGTATCGATTTTTTCGACTTTTTTTCGTCTTTCAGAGGGTCTAGAAATCAGAAAAGTATATATTTTGGCATAATTCTACTACCGACCATAGCCACACATGTTCTAAAGACATATGCAAAATTTGAGTTCGAGAAATCAGAAAAGTATATATTTTCGCATAATTCTACTACCGACCATAGCCACACATGTTCTAAAGACATATGCAAAATTTGAGTTCGATTGGTTCAGTAGTTTTTGCCAGATCGTGGCAACCATTTCAGAAAACACGGTTCCGAGAAAAACGCGTTTAAAGATTTCAGTGCAATTTAGATTCTCCCTTGATGTGTCACACTGAACGAGCTTTAACTTCGTTATTTTATTGAATACAACTATAAAACTTCAGGAGTACATTCTTAAAGAGTTGTACTTTCGATATGTGCAAAAAAATAAAAATCCATTTTTTGAAACCGACACACTAGAAGACCACCCCCTTAAGGGGTGAAAACGGCCCTCGATGTTGGGCTGTTGAAACGAAGTTGGTGCAATATCTCGGAAATTTTTAGAGACAGAGTGTTTCTCAATGGCGAATTCACCTGTGTAATCACTTTTGGAAAAATCCATTTGTTTAAAAATTCGTACTCTTTCGTTAATTTTTCATGCAAGATTTTCATTTAAATTCGCGTACAGATACTCTCGGCATAGATACTTAGGCGTAGAAATGAATTCTTTCCGACTGGATTCACATAATTGATTCAAAGCCATCGATGGTACATATTCGCGAGCTGCCAGAAAAATGGCAAAAGGTCGTCAACGATAATGAGAATTATTTAGGTAATTCATCTGTTTTCACTTTTTTTAAATAAAATTTTGATTGTACAGAAAAGTCGGAAAGAATTAATTTCTACGCCTAGTAGAAGGTTTTATTTTTTACATTCTAATAAAATATTATTACATTCGTAGTTCACTTATTGTGCAGAAATAGATTTTTTTGCACGTGAGCCACGTATTTGATGCAGCTGTTCTGGTCGTTTTGCTGAATTTTTGCTGGCGAAAGTACTATCACTCTTTTACTGAATTTAATGGCACACTTGAACCCTTTAATCGTATCATAAATTACCGCGGTATAAGCGGTGGCTTTCCGTAATTAGTGCGCTTACTTGTTTATGATTTCGATGGTAATCGTTTGAAATTCTTGGAAGGTATTTCCACAATGCGATCTTTCATATTGTCTTTACCAGCGATTTTTAATTAATGCCGAAATAGAATGTTTATAGGAATTCAGACTTACAGTATACAGTCAATAGTTTAGAAGTTTTAAAACACATAAACACAATTGACAATTTTTGTACATTTCATACTATCATTTTTCTTGTTCAAAGTTTTACTAATAAATCATGCAATGTCACATTTTTCATTCATGTAGTTTTTGAAATACGCTATAATGAAATTTTGTTTAAAATAATAATATTGTAATATTGTTACACTAATCATAAAATAGCATAATAGAAAAAGTATCCTATTTTTGAATTTCAAAAAGCGTCTAAGAAGACCAACTAAGTTAAAATGAATAATTACGAAGTTTACAGAGGTTCATTACTTTCCCTATCAAGATAATCATCTCTGAAAATATCCATTAACCAGGAATATCTTATTATAATACTTTGGACATGAGGAAATGCCTAAATTTCTTGAAAAGTCTTCAAAGATGCTTTTAAGAGATAAAAACTTACAAGTTAAATAACTAAATGAAATATGCTGGGAAATAATGTATTATATTATACAGTTTATAAAAATTCTGCTTAAAAATGCTTAGATGAGTCTATTGTACAGGGTGTTTCATCAAACCTGCTGCAAGTCGATATCTACGAACCCATTAATGGTATTAGGATGATTTTCGTTTTAAGCTTCATCGTATGAAAGAGCCTATTATAGTATGTGAACAAAAGAAAATGTATTCTCACCCCAAGCGTGGGAAACGAAAGGTAACTTTAATTTTTTTAAATGGTGTGGGGTAAATATTTATGTGTTTATATAGTCCTTGCTGAGCAAAGTAACTTTTGCTTGAAACGTTTCTCAAAATTTTGCACGTATCAAAAGTTATAACGGTTTGAATCGTCTGTACTAGACGATTTTTTTACACCCGGTAGACAAACGGGGTCGTTTATATCTAAGTCTAATTTTTTTACTGTTCTAGGCTTTCAAAAAATCTGAAAAAATTCTGGGATACCTATCAAAGTCTCTGTTACATGATACAATTGTTCGTTAAGTCACTTTTCTCAATAAAAATGAAAATTCGTTTCGAAGAAAAAATACAAGAGTGAAATATCGCTTGGGTCAATGACCCAGATTGCCTATGGAGGGTTAAACTAAATAAAACTGTTGACGTTCTTTTCCCCTGTTTTCTTTTTTTCTCGATCACCAAGAATGTCGACGCGTAATTATTTATGTATTTAGGTGTCGAAGTTAGAATCTTAGTACAAACAATTCAATTCGTCATAACTTTTAATGCGTGCAAAATTTTCAAAAACGTTTCAGGCAAAAGTTGCTTAGTTCACTGAGAACTATGTAAATATATAAAAATTTACATCACATTTAATTTAATAAATTGACGTCACCCTTCGTTTCCCACGCTTGGGGTGGGACTAGATTTTTTTTCTTCACATACTTATAGAAAGCCCCTTTACACGACTAAGTTTAAAAAATCATCTCAATATCATTAAGCCTTTAATACTAACATTCATGTTAATAATAATATTTGTATTATTTTACTAACTTCGTTGACATTAAGATTGCAAAAATTGCTTATTTCAACTTTAAAGTAGATTGGTAAGTACACATTTATTCAATCTAACGATTTTTCTAAAGTGGAAGTATAAAAAGTATACATAAAAAAAGAAATTCTGTTCCCCATGTTAGTGTTCCAGGGTTAATAGGTTTGTAAATATCGGCTTGTAACAGCTTTGCTAAAACCTCCTGCATAATTAACTGCTATCCAATTCTACTTTCTTTCTGTACACCTATTGTTTTCGCTCTATACGATATTGTGAAAACATAAGTAATTCATCTCGCGCGACAGTTCACATGAGCAAATGTTGCAAAGCGCGCACTATACGAGCCTCTTATTTGCTAAACCGCTTAACTCCACAAAATAAGAAGTAGAGAAAATTAAATGTTAATATTAATATTTTTTATACCGTTGCATTAAAACATTACTTAGCCAAATTTTCGTAAACGATTACTTCAGAGTATAGAGTTAATCACATTGGCTTCTGAAATAAACGATTTAGTATTCAACGGCTATACAAATCTTTGTCATTTAGTGGTGTCAAGCCTAATCGTTAAGGTAACTTATTTTAAATGTAAAATGATAAGCGTCGATCGAGTAATTTAGCATTAAAATTTTAAAAAATTCAAAAATCAGGGTTAACCACTTTGGCCCATGAAAACCGCTCATATTACTCGTAACGTTTCAAAAGAAGTGACAACCTTCACGAAGCTAATTCCATTAACCATTTTTCCTGCTCGGAGAGCCGGGAAACAGAGACGCATGTAGAAACCTTTCACTAGAAACCGACTTTTCGTGGAAAGAATTTCCATTTTCCATTGGGGCAGAGTTGGTTGGTAAAGAGGGGGAATCCTGGTTCTTGGAACGGCGAGGAAAGGTTCGTACCGATTCCCAGGTTCGCAAAGTCGGCATTATCCGAAAAAGTTTCTCCTGGCCCGGTGTCTACATAGGTGGGTGAAGAGGAGGAGGAGGACGTATGTCGTCGTGGTCGTCGCGGTCGTCGCGGAGCGATACGGAGTGAGATTGGCACGACGCTTGCGTGGTCGCGTGACGTCATGTGGATCGATCGGTCGGCGGCGGTCTCGCTGGTGCGATCTGCCGGCGACGTCGCGCAACAATCAGCAAGGCGGCTTAAGGCGCCACCAAGGGAGGTTCTTGCGCGAAGGTGGAAACGGCCGCGGAGGGCGCGGAGGGCTGTTCTCAGGGGTCGGTTTGACGGGAGACCCGTCTGTAGCGTAGCGCGTAGTGGCCGAGGGTGGGGAGCAGCATCATCGGGAACGAACGAAACGTACGTACGTACCCGAACGTCGGAGAGTCGTGGTTAGCGATAGTTCTCCGGGGACGAAGGAACCGGCTGCTCTTCGCCACTTTCGCGACCACACTTCGTTCCAATATTTTTCTCACCAATTGGCTTGCGGATTTACGTGCACACGCTATACCGTTTCTTGTCGAAGCAACGATGCGATGATTCGCGGAAAGCTCCGGTCGCGTGAGGAGTGTACACGTTAAGAACGGCGCCGAGTGACGTCCTGTACAGAGGAGAAGAACTACGTTTTCGAGACGCAAGCTCAGGGTAATTTTCCGTTGCGTTCACTTTTCTTTCTTCGATAGACGTCGTTTTACCGATCGAGAGGATATCGACGGAGTCTCGTGTCAAGGTTAGAAAGTTTCGGGGGACGAATGACCGGCTCTATGTGTATTATTTTATCGGGAACCCTCGTTGTCGTTCGGCTCGTGAAACACGCCGATGAATTCGTACCAGCGATACTATGGAAAGTGATAGATTTTTTTTATGCAAAGTGAAGCAACGACGTGAGAAAGGTTCGATGCGAAGTTGATCTTTGTTAATACGTAATACGAAGTATCGTGTCGAAAGATAAACACTCAAATTTAGGATCAACATCGATTCATTTGAGAACGTAAATTCTTGCTACGTACACGTTCGCTGGTTTAGAGAAAACCTAGCGTAGGAATGAAAGATTGAAGAAAAATTCGAACTTTTATGAAAACCAAGGATTCTTATATGAATCATTGAGTTGTTTTTTATTTTTCGAAGGAATTAAACTTTGACGGTTTCCTCGGGTTACTTTAATTTCCATTAGAATACCTTGGTACTCGATAATTACGTTATCCATTTTCTCGGTATACCTAAACACAGTAATTTATTTACTCATGGATTATTCATTTTTAATTGTATTGTTATTTTTAATTATAAGCTAGAGAGCTTCGCTTTCTGTTCGAAAGGTGAACACAGTTAGCAGGTTAAACAATGTGCACTGGCCAAATAATAGTGTGCAACTTTTATAAAGAGGCGAGATTAATGAAAAAAAGTTTTAAATAAAAAAATTAAATAAAACTAAAGAAAATACAAACTATATTGAGACGAAAGTATTAATATGAAATTATTATGAAATGTCGCAATGACAAAATAAGAATAAAAAAATTTGCCAAAAAGTGAAAGGGAAACGATAATCGTCTGTGCCTTCGCTTTCTTTCGATTAGTCTAACGCAGAAAATGATATTCACGCCTTTAATGCAATTGAAGGTTTCTCAACGGTAGTGTTACGACGTTCACCATGCTCGTGAACAGTTTGGAATCCCGATTGAACAAAACAATAGAAATACATCGAACTTAAAAAAAATTTCGGATTATTTACTTCCTGTAATTTGCTTTCGTTCTCGAGAGCCCTGAAAAAACCTTCAACGTTTGGTTCACTTTCTTTCGACGTATTTTTCAATTAATGCTTTTCGTTTATTTATACATGTTAACAACTGCTTTTATTCGGAATTTAATCGTGCAGTATCACTTTACACTGAATATTCGTTCAAACGTAATATTCGTAACTAAATTTCCGAATTATTAAATTAAATCAGATGCTGTTCGGTAGAAATTCATTGTTAAATTAATAATTTTGTCGTTCGAACGGATAATCCTGAAATTGAAATTTTCAAATTATTTAATTAAATAAAGTGCTATGGTAAAGCAGATTCGCAAGTTCTGAAATTTATTGTTAAATTAATAATGTTATTATTGGAACGAATAATTCTGAAATTTTTATTTCCAGTTTATTTAATTGAATAAAATGCAAACAGCTCCGCGATATGTCAATGTAAAGTCATGATTTGCGATTGGAACGTTGTCAAAGAAAAGTTCGATTCGTGAGCTGGTAAAGAAACGTCGGAGGAAAAGTATTATTAGTATCGGAACGTGTTAATCACATTAACTAGTAAAGACTTGCACTAGCGGTATGCTCACGTAAGCGCAGTAATCCTAATCCTGCCGGTGATTCGTGAATTATTAATCGCAAGAGTCCACGAGACTTCCTGGGATTTGCGTCAGCGGATTTGTTACTTGGGGACTCGCCTAAATGCAAAGTAAACGCATATAGTTACGATCGGGCCAACTTCTGCTGTTTATAAGCTAATTAGTTACCACCCTAGACACGGAGAATCTTCAAATCTTTCGCGTCAGCATAATAATCAATCCGACGAATTTTCTTTGCAAAAAAAAAAAAAGGAAAAAAACAAATTTATCATTTCGATTTATTTTGAATCGTAGAATGCTAATTAGCTACCACCCTAGACACGGAGAATCTTCAAATCTTTCGCGTCAGCATAATAATCAATCCGACGAATTTTCTTTGCAAAAAAAAAAGGAAAAAAACAAATTTATCATTTCGATTTATTTTGAATCGTAGAATGCTAATTAGCTACCACCCTAGACAAGAGGAATCTTGGAATCTTTCGCGTCAGCATAATAATCAATCCGGCGAATTTTCTCTGCAAAAAAAAAAAAGAAGATTTATTTTGAATGGTAGAATCAAACTTCTTTTCCATTATAACACAAACTTCAGCCCATTTTTGTATAATATTCTTGTTAACAAGTATCTCGTGTACGATCTTAAAATTGCTACAAGTTTCACGCCACTTTAATATGATTCGAGTTTAATCGCATAATGTATACGGACTCCCGATAAGTTCCAATAAGAAAGTCGGGAAAGAACGTTGCGGAGAAGTTTTAAAGCGGTAAATAATACAATGTTCAGTTCACGAGTCGTATCGTTGGCGCAAAGAAAAAATAAAGAAAAGGAGCGACGACTTGGTAGCTTTTGTGTAAATTTTAATTGACAACCAAGCACGAAAGGCTGTCTACAAAGGAAAACGGAGAGAAACCGAACAGCGACTCATCGATTTAGAACAGCTTATGGAACAGACACTATCTAACGAGCGAATTGGTTCCCTAGATCTAATCTTGCTAATAGAGCAATTTCTATACGATTGGAATCCAGCCTCATTTGGCACGATTCATAAACCCAGGGCAGCCACAATGCCTTTTGAAGCGCCTGCAGCATTCTGTCTGCGATTCGAAAAAACTACTACGTGGCCATTGTCATGTTTATCCAGCTTACATATTCTGCACGTTAGTTCATCCGGAAAAGCTGTATCAGTGTGGCTCGTGCGTTATTGTTACTTGAATGCTAATTTACTGAAAAATAGCGATGTGAAGAAAATACACTGTAATTTCGAAACTGTGAATGTACTTGCGCTGTTACACTGAATGCTGCTTTACCAGCGTTTAAATCTCCAGTTCGCCGAAAAATTATTGAACAGATGTAAGACAGAGAAGGTTAATAAAGTTTTGAAAGATAAATACCCTTAATGGCTTTTCATGGAAAGTGAAAAATTCTAATGTACGTGAAAGTGATCGATTAAGAAACTAACAAGGGAAGTTCGGTAATTCGAAAATTTGAAAAAATGCGAAATTTTGCAGAAATGTAGTTCTAATGAGAGTAATTGAGGAAATCCCCTAAAAAATATTGCGAGTTTTCATGTTATCATGCACAAGATATGGTGAAGAAGTTAAATTCGAAGATATGTGAACATCTTTTCAAAATTTACACCCATCATTCTTAATTTTTCGAAAAGAATGTTTCGCGACCTCGAAAATCACACCACTTCGTAAATATTCACGATATCGAAAATCACACCACTTCGTAAATATTCACGATATCGAAACTCACAATTTGCTTGAGGGGTGGTTTCACACTTAGTACCGTTTCATTGCCGGAACAGCAAATGGTTGCGTAATTACCATCGCTAGAACTACATTTCCGCAAAGTTTCAAATTTTCCTGAATTTTCGGGTTGCCAAACTTCGCTTGTAAGTAATATTCCTTCTTCAAAAATGCATCGATACGCAAAAGTGCATAACAATAATACACTTTGTAATATTTTTTACTGTCTCCGACTGTTTCGAATGTGAATTAATACTTCATTATCGTCGCGTTTCGATAATAAAAATGAGTTAATTTACATCAAAGCCACGTCAGTTATGGCAGCGCAGTGATACAAATGCTGGCATATAAATGCAAAAGCAAAGGTTGCGCTTGATTTTTAATTCAATACTCTTAGTGTACAGAGTGTCGTGTCGAGAGTAAACAGTAACAAGAGTGGCACGTACTTTTTTTTTTTCAGATACGTGGGTAGTTCGAGGCGAGAGTTGTCGGGGGTGAAAGAACTGGTGACCTCGAGGAGGGTGCAGAAGAGGCCCTCGGCAAACGTTATAAGGTCGGATGGAGGTTGCATTGGGGGCAGTCCAGGAAGCGGCGGCGTCATCGCGGGCGGCTTGCTAGGCGGCTGTAGCGGCGGCAACGACGCCTTAGCGGAGCTAACCATCGAGGACCTGGCATCTATTCCCGCCGGAAATCACACCTCCGCCAATCACACGGGCCATTCCTCTCATCACAAGGTCAGCGAACTTAGTTAAATCGATATTTCGCGGATACTATTTATCTTTTAACCCCTTAACATATGATTTCTTTTCTGACTGTGCATCGAAGCGTCAGCCATTTTCTGTTCTAGTACTGTATCAGATAACGAAAACTAATCTGTCACAGATTAATTACGTTTAGCAATCCTCAGTCTCAAACATTCAAACGAAACTTAGGGTTACAATGAATTTTTCTTACTGATATAACTATTTTTCTCACATCTTCGCCAGAATCTCTGCCACGAGTCTTACAGGTTGTCATATGTTAAGGGGTTAACGGGGCACGCCACCCCGAGGTGTCTAAAAATACGGTCAAATTTGGGCACTTTTTTTTATGGAAGACTACTAAATTACGTTATGCCCTCGTTATACGAAACATAACGAGGACGTTTGTTCGATTCGATTATCTTCATTCGTTAATTTACTTCCTTTCTCACCAGTCTTTTGTCATCCACGTATTCGTGCTCTCTCTCTGTCTCTCTCTCTCTCTCGAACAGGGTCGCGCGTAATCTCTTGTCCGTGAAGGTTTCGCCGGCACAGAGAATCCCCTTCTCGTTCTCTTCAGTTTCAATTTTGTCGAAGGATATAAGTGTAACTTTCAGCCGTTTCTTCGAATGTTTGAAAAGTGCAAATGTTGGAAAATGAAGAAGTTGTTATTCGCTAATTGCGACACCTCTTCTGCTGTAACATCGATTGCTGGCCGCCATCGCTGGCGAGAATTGGAACGTCTGAAATAAAAGTCTTTTTATGATTTTTCAAAAATTGTTATTATTATAGAAATGATGGCAGTTCGAAGAGAAGAAGCCTCTTTTTACCAAAAACAATCAACTGGGAAGGTTTTTGAAAAATTAAACGACTGAGATATCGAAAAGATCGTGCGCTGCATTTTTATTTATAGATCAAAAAGAATTTTTTATTTCGGACATTCCAATCCTAGCCGGCAATGGCGGCCAGCAATCGGTGTTCTAGCAGAAGAGGTTTCGCAATAACTCCTCCATTTCGTAACATTTTTACTTTCTACAAATTGGAGGAAAAAGCTGAAAGTTTCATTTATATCCTCCGAGGAAAATTGAAACTTTTCATTTAACAAGATACCTGTGAAAAAAAATTCCCAAACTTCGCCTATTTTTAGACGCCTCGGAGTGGTGTCCCCCGTTAAATCAACTCTAAAGCAACGGTCACCAAACAGGATAATGCTGAATGGAAATTCCCGAGTGAGTTTGATGAACTCTTTCGTTGTGCACGACACTTTGCAGAGAACGATCGATATAGGTATATTTAGCGGTTGTTCATTTGCAAACATTTTTTAGTCAGCTGGATAGTATTTTGCATTATTTCTTCATTGTAATATATCGCATAACGAAAGTATGATAATTCAGTTGAAGATTGTAAATGAAAACATCTCTAAGTTGTACTCATTAACAATTCATTTAATACTTCAATTTTCATTATTAAACGGTATCGTAAGGAAGAATATTTCTTTCTTTCAACGAAAATGTTCTCGATCGTTAGTGGGTTTCCTACACTTTTACATAATAATCGCCCGTACAGTCATTTATACCAATCTATGTACATATAATTTAGAAACGGTGACGTATCTAAATTCAGATACGAAGATCAAAGTATGTCGTCTGAATTTGAAATTGAAAAAGTCAGGAGTGAAACAAGTGTGACAATTCTAAATGTTCTGAAATATTTTTGAAATTCTCTGAGACTTTCAAGATTATAGAATACTTCAAACGCTATTCATCCAAATGTTGATAATTCACTCAAGCAGAAATCAGTGACTCACTTTTTACGAGAGTAATCGCATTAGAAATGTCTTAAAATTACAGTTCACCGAAGGGTATTGATCGTTTTTGTATCAAAGCTAAAACTGTATAATTCCGACTAGCTCCAATTTAATCCTCCCAAGTGAAATTTCACTCCCGCATTTCTTCGAGACGAATTCATATTTCTATTGAAACAAGCTTTAAACATTTGACTTAACGAACAATTGTACAATGTATCAGACACTTTGACATGTACTCCAGAATTTTCGAAATATAGAAACAGTAAAAAATTTGACTTGGACACGAATTGCTCAGCTTGCCTACGGAGTGTGAAAGAGTATGTTAGCCAACGTAGAGTTAAAATCTATCATTTTCTATCGAAACAATCCAGCAATCGTCTACTAATTGAACTCGTAACCATGAACGCAACGTATTCAGCCGAGACGTATCAGTTTAAGCTTTATTAACCAGTTGACATCGAACCGTGCGGTAAAACGAATTAAGGTTAAGTTGTAACCGCGGCGAATCGATCGGCTCGGGACAAACGGTAACGAGTTGCGAAACAATGCAAATTAACCAGGCTTTTGCAGATACGTTAAAGAAAGGGTGGTTAATTCGAGGATCATCGTGATTTCTCCAACCGAATCTCGATAATTGCGAACTGTCGACGGTGTAATCGTCATGAAAGCCATTCCGTACATAATAGTTATTCGAGACGTATTACGTGCCGCTGCCTAATCATTCAGTAGCCGTCCGTGCACAGCCTTACCCAAACGTAGATCGAGTTCGAGCGCAAACAATGAAATTACAAAGCGTCTCTCGGTCGTACGTGTGCGTCAGCTGTTGCGTTGCGCAGCTGCCATATACAGGGTGGCTCGTTTTAAATGTTCGCATGCAGAACCTATAGGGAATGGAATTTTTTCAGGGCTATTCGATTAAATACCCGCCATCGTTCTATCGATTCGAAGCGAATGACGGTAAAATGAAATATAACGACTCGACCGATTTTTCGTTAATCTCGCCGTTGTGAATACTTGTACATTTCTAAGGGATTTGCAAACGAAAATAATTTTGAGCAGAATATTAGCATTCTACTGGTATCTATGACGTGGCATTTCACTGAATTCTGTGAGTCAACCAGATCCCGTTTCGCGTTTGCCCCCCCACACTGTCGGTGTGCGTTTATCGTTTTGCGAGGATCTGTTTCGCTCTGAAAATGAGAATTTCGGACTTTCGTGGGGTACAGTATAATTTTTCATCCGAATGTATCTAATTTCCGGGGTATTTTAGGCCGTTAAAGCCGAAAATGAGGAGGGTCAGTTTTCACGGAAATGAAGGATTTTGAAAATTCGGCCTTATGGACGTTTGACCGTCGGGTTCGGTTTTGGGAGCTTTGTTACGTACCTCGTGACAAACACCGGTCGGGGATTTATCTAACCCACATCAATACCCATACTCCTTTTTAACCCTCTGCTGTCGGGACACCGTTTTTGGGAGACAAAGCTCGATATGGAGTCTACGAAACTCCTGAACTTTTCCAATTAGTTTGAGAACATTTCTGACAACTTTTCTTACTGATTTACCTTTTTACACGTTTTCCTAACGGACGTTATAGGATAGAGTGGTTGGTTGGATTAATTTCATTTTAATATAATAACGTTGAGTTCTAAACAGAATGGAAGGAAAGAGAAAAGATGGAATCAGCGGAGTCTCTGAGACTCCGCCTCGACAGTAGAGGGTTAAAAAGAGCTGGCCATTCTTTTCGCTCGTTGCGTGTTTTTGGGCATAATATTTATCCTTCTGCCACATACCACATTGGTACATACATTGTTATACTAATTGCTGAACAGTGCGTTTACTAGCAGTGAAGATTTATTATATGTATATAGGGACTTGTATCTTCCGAACGCCTTATTTCCGTGTCGAACGACCCTCATTCTCGGCTTCAGCAACCTTAAAAAACCCCCAGAAAGTCTCATTCTCGCCGAATATTTTGCACTTCGAGTACCATACTTCAGCCCCTTTCTGCTACTGAAGAAGCTGCCATGAATGTATAGCCAACTCAGACCAAAAATATAATATCTGACAAATATTTAGCTCCTTTTACATCTTTCATTAAATTCTGTAGAGGCACTTGTGTTCTCTTCAGATTTCATATTGAATGTTACATATCAAACATTATCAATTTAGTAATCATTATTGAATATTGGATATGAATAATTATTTCAACTATAAATAGAAACAATTTCAGCACATTTTTGTGATTTATAGTGATTCGTGATCATATTTCATAGGACTTCTCAATTCACAAACACAGCGCACAATTCATACAGGGTAGTGCACAGTGTACAGTATGTACACTCCCGTTTATAAGTATTAGGACACTGTGGAGCATACTGAAATCTACTGAATTACACTAAAATTAAAACTCTACCAAAGTCTACTAAAATCTACTGAAATCTGCTGGATTCTATTAAAATCTACTGTGTTCTACGAATATCTATTGAAATCTTTTGAAACCTACTGAAATCTACTGAAATCTACCGAGTTCTGCTAAATCGTACTAAAATCTCCCGAATTCCATTAAAACCTACTGTATCCTACGAATATCTATTGAAAGCTACAGAAATCTACTGAAATCTGCTGAATTTTACAGACGTCTACTACAATTTACTTACTGAATGTTGTTGTATTCCGCGGCTCGCGATTCCTTGCGTTGGTTTATTATATTCAATAGGTACGCGGTAGGAGAGCCTGACGGAAACTGGGGCGAAATAAGGGAGCTATTCTGCGCGTAGTACTATTCGACTTTATTAGACAGTTCGGTGACGTTCGGTGCGTGAAGACCACTAGACAAAAATCTGCTGTTTCGACGGAAAAGGTTTCTAGATATAGGTTCGGTAAGTACGAGAGTAGGGGTTGGTCTCAGAGGTCAATGTAGGGAGAGGCGGTGAGGTCTAGGTTCAGCGATGAGTAAAGGATGATGTGGAGGTCTAGGTTTCGGGGTGACTAACGTTAGGATGATGCGGATTTGTTTACAGTTAAGGAAAGGAGGCAGGATGACTAAAAACTAATGAAAGATAGGAGAGAGGTATACGACAATGTAAAGCAAGCTTTATTATCGTTACAAGTTTAATACGAAATTATTTGATACACAAAAGTCATTACAAAATGATTAAGATCCTAAAAAGAAATTATGCATTCTAGAATCTCGAGGTATAACAAGTACACATGTACATGCTTACTAATATACCACACTAGCTTAGGCGAGGAAATGTAATTTAAATCATGTAACATAATGAATGTCCTAATACTTACGAAGAGCAGTGTATACTCCTAAAATGATCGAAGGCCGAGTAAAATTTTAGCTTGAAAATGTTCAATATTCTAATAGCATTGATAAAAGCAAGTGTAAGACTTCAAGATTAAAAAAGTATATTTCACTTTTTCCGCGAACTAATGACGCCACTGGCAAGCAACGAGGTAAGGCTTCATCGCGCAACATATTCACAGGAGTATGATAAACAGGAGGAATTTCTCGTTCGTTCAGCTTCCCGGCATTTCCGCCGGTAAATTCGTTGCCGGAACATGTCTTCATTAGAGAAGCTTGAAGAATGTGTATCGAGCTACAGTTTCTTTTGTTTTTATCTTTGCATTAATTTGAACTGCACCTACCTGTTGGCCAATTTACCAGAAAATCTCATCGAGTGACGTTGTCTAACGATTATTAATAGTTTCGGTGAAACTAGAGAAAAATTTTCAAAAAATCTCTGTATTAATAATTAATCCATCAGTAGTAATAGACAAGTGGAATGTTACACTAAATTAATTATACTGGAGAGCATGGAATTTCCTGTGATACTCTTAGCTGGTAGACCTGGAAACGAGAAACAATTTTCAGTTTGAAAATGAAACAATGAGAAGGACAGAGAAAAGTGATTTTGGAAAGGTAATTGGCTATCTGGTGGATTGACGCACCGGAGCAAGTTTCTATAGGGCATTTTATCACGGACTGCTCTTTATTAGGTCAGTTTTTAAAATAAAACTGTCGGTATTTTCGTTAAAACATTAGTAAACATGATAATTATCGTTAATTAACCCTTTCGTTACTACCGGCGCCTATAGGCGTTTGGAAAATTTGCTCGCTCATACTGTTGCAGCTCTTTGCTGCACTTCCACGTTAATTTAGTACTTAATTTTATCTTTGCGCACTTGTACTTCAGTAAACCAAATTTTAAAACGATACGGCCAAAATAACGAATTTTGCAGCGGTGGTTAAAAATTTAGCGTCAGTCACCCACATTATGCGTTAAAATATGTCGCAGCGAAAGGGTTAAAGAAAAATTTTAACCAAATAAATAGAAGTGTTTATTAACACGTTCGCTACCACCGCCGCATACACACTACCGGCCAAATGTTTGGAATCACTGACTTTTCATCAATATTAAATCTGCTGCTAATTTTTGATAGATTTCAAGTTTATCTCAATTCTACATTTATCAATTTATCTCATATCAGTTGATTCGAATGATAAAAAATTCTCAACGACTTTTCATCAATATTAAATCTGCTGCTAATTTTTGATAGATTTGAAGTTTATCTCAATTCTACTTTTATCAATTGATTCGGATGATAAAAAATTCTCAAAATCGCTGACTCTTTTCTGGAAATTTTTGTGTAAACTGTTCAGTGATTCGAAACTTTTTGCCGGTAGTGTACATATGCAGCGTCCCGATTTTTGTATTTGAGCCCACCGCCGCAAGTGTGCGGCGCGTGTTCTTTATCAGTTTATGATAACGTATTGCAACAAATTTATCGTTGAGCTAAAAACAATAAAATAGATGTAGGATGTCCTTGGTCTAGAGATAATTACATTTGCTTATTTGGAATGTTATAAATATATTCTAAAAAGACCCATGCCAATTTAAGGACATATTCTGAAAGCACCCTGGGCTGAGGTGCAAGATTTTCTTCTCAGACCCTGGTAGCGAACGTGTTAAGGTCGTATGTACCAATAAGTTGGACCAAGTGATTTTCATGTGAGACTGTCGGCATGCTCGACTATTCGAGCTGCTCTAAATTCGAACCCAGCCTTGGTTATCGATCCGGTCCGAGAAGTCGGAAAAATCGGGTAGCTCGAAACAATCGAACGGCTCGAAAAAATAGAGTAGCTCGAATTGCAAAATAATTATTATTGTACATACACCTTTTCTTAGTGTAGCTTGCAATATCGTATGCACCGACCAGATGCATTTTTGCCGTCAACTACCAAAATATTACTAAATTAATAAATAATATTACTACCAATTTATTACTAAATTAGCAAGTCGATATGCTGAAAATATCGACTTCTTCTCCGGACACTTAACCGCATTTAAAACGAAGCTCTACAATACCCTTTTATCATGTGATACTTCTTAATATTTCTTCTTTCTTCCTTTCTTCTTATTTACCTACTATTGTATTCTTTTGTACTTCTTACTGAGCTCTGTTAGATTTATCAGTCAGTTAGATATAACAAAAATTAATCTAAAGCCCTACTAGGAAGTATATATTACTTTTGTATACGTTCGGAGCAATAGGGTTTAGCTTTACCACCTCTGTTTAGTAAAGATCTAAATGTTTATGATACGTGACAAAAGGCCCTTCGGTCCCAAGCGGGGTCGTAGGCAATATTAGGGCGTTGCGTAGGAGCATTCTCAGTCCGTATACAGTGCTCTTACCATCAAGTAGAAAAGCGAACCTTCCTTGTGTCTAATAAAAAGTTTATAGTTTAAAATAAGGATTATTAATTATTTAACAACCAATAACTTCCGTAATCCAATAAGCTTGACGCGTATGATAATAAAAATAATAATAATATTATTCGAAGCATTCATAATCGATGCAGCAGAGCAGCTCGAAAATTTCGATGTTCCTGAAGCATATTCGAGCTACTCGGATCTTTCGATTATTCGAGTCGTGTATGTACATCTAGGCACGCTTTTTCCCAGTACTCGAACAACTCCAAGGCACAGAGTGAGTTTAAGTCTCTTTTATCAAATCAAAAGTTTCCCCTGTTCTATTCATCTCCGCTGCGTGAATGTTTCCTATTCGCTAATCAATCGGTTCCTCGATCCTCCACACTTGTGTCACTCGGTTTCAATTTAAACTCGCACCTTTATTTTCCCTTATTTTCTCCCCTTTTATCCTCCGTTGATACATGCCGTACGTTGCACCGTTGTAACAGTGCATGTTACAGGCGCGCGTACATTTGACCCCCTTTCCTCTAATAGCCCTATTCACCGTGTCGTCCCTTTTTCCGTACGTTGCCACGGCGCATCGTGCAATGCCGTATGTTACAGTCCGGGAGTTTGGATATCTCGTACGCGGATATCCCAGCCGGTGAATAAAAGGCTTAAGGGCCCCCCGGGTATATCTCGAGGCAACTTTTCAAGGCGTTCTTATCGCAGCGAATAAAAAACAAAACGGCGACAGGGAAAAAACAAGGAGTATCAAACGTACCGACACTGTCGTTCGATTCGTTCCCGCTGACGACGTTTCCTGCCAGTTTTCCTAACTTTCTCATCCTCCTTGCCGTGTCCTGTGTATCCTTATCTACCTTTCTCTCCTCTCGAATTTTTCCATTTCTTCTGTCTCACGACTGACTATTCCTTTCCCTTTGCCGATACTCCCTGTGTTGCCTGGCTTCTTCTCTAGTTTCTTCGAAAGCAAGAAAGCTTTGTTAAAGTACCCCGACGAGTAAAAACAGTATTCCCTATGGAAGTAGTATCGATTTCTGTCGCGACGCTTTTGGTGTAATCCTTGTCGGTGGACAAAGTAGTGCAAAGTTTTTTTTTTTTTTTTAAGTCTAGATTGTAAATTCTACAAGTTTTGGAATAATATTTTGAAAGCTATTGAGTGAAATTGCCGAGCTAGTATGTTGAGAAACGTAATTAAAAAGAACACTTGGAACTGTTTTCCCTTGTGTAAAAAGAAAATGAAATTATTTTGAAAAAGAGGATCGTAAGGTATATTAAAATTTGCAGAACATCGATCGCCATTAATGGTGTAAGCTTCTTGACCCATATCTACAAGCTATGAAAGAATCTCGATTTCCTTTCTAAGTTAAAATCGTTCACTATTGTATTCTGCAAAATATCAGAAATATTTCTGGATAATTGACCTACACATTTCTATATTGAAAATATTCCTGGCTTGTAGAACGACGGAACGGGACTTCGAAGTGTGTAGAGTATCATTACAACGCACGATCTGTTCTAACTTCATTTCTTGAATCCCAAAAAGTGTTTGCATTATTGCATTACACACATTCGTAGCAGCTTCTTTACATACATTGCTCTTTCTGATTTTCATTTATTCAGGTCGTTATTTCTTAATGGGAAAAAATTTAATTCAATTCCGCATTCTTCCGCATTTTTCAGTTCAAACTCTAGAGATTTTGATAAAAATGGTACATGTAAGCTTGTAGAAAAGTAGAAGGTTTTGAGTGCTGCTGGAAATCATAATTTATTAAAATAATAAAACTTTCCAAAAAAAAACAAGTGTTGGTATTTAATAAAAAAGATACATAAAAATTAGCGTATCGATCCAATGAAAGTAGCAATTTCTTTACGTAAAAATCTTTGTAAACAAGCGAGTAGTTGCGTTATCTAGTCCAATTTGTGTAAAATCTCGTCCAAGTATTTTTCGAAAATTTTCACAAGCCAAAATTCCGCACGGTTGCCGCATAAATTCATATCCGGGAAACCATAACAGCCAAGGGACGCTTCAGGAATCAATATCAGTGCTGACAATCAGTTTCCACCTGATACATCCACCCATACTTCATCCTTTTCCTTCTAGCTGCTCGAGCTTTTCCGCTATTTTCGCCGACAACTTTTTCCGCTTTCCCGGGACGGGAAGATTTGTCAAATCTTTCGGGGGACGTAAACAACGTCTTCGTCGCGACGCGACGCGTTGTCTCCGGTGCAAGAAAGATTCGGTTGTGTGAGAGGAAGAAGAACGCGCGCGTTTCACACGGATCGGGAGGAAAGAGAAGGATTAGCGTACGCGTCGCCGTGAGTTATGCAGCCGGGTCACGGCAGGTCGTTGAATGAAATCGATATCTGCCCGTTGAAATAATAACTGTTCTCTTTCTCCGTCTCGTTGTGCCCTGACTCCATCTCGGGCATTCTTGGGCACAAGGTACCGCGTATAGTCGGTGGAAGAAATGTGGCGGGGTCGTAATAAGTTCGCTCAGGCGTCAAACTGTACAGTTACTCTTATTAATATTAGAACATCTTTGGAACGGTGTAACTTTTTTTTTTTAATTGGACCAAACGACTTGAGTCTTTTTGAGAAGTTAGAATGGTTGGTTTGCTAGATGACGTGTGCAAAAAATTTTGAAAAAATTATTATAGTAAAGGTCACATTTTACAACTTTTTTATCCGAGCTTGTGATGAAAATTTAAAACATGCATTGGATTAACGGGTTAAAGTAAATGGTGTTAATTCTCTTAAACATATTTTATTTCTTCGGCGACGGAAGAACGTCTTAACGCTTCGAAAATCGCAGTCGAAGTGAAGGAAACAACCCGTAAGGACACGACAGAAAGTCTGTTGCGCATTTAAGTAAAAGAGACCAGGATTACATTAGTCTGCTATATTATTTTGACATAGCAGTGTTTCTCATACATAACACGATTCATTTTTGCTTACTCGTTGACGCATTATTATTAGTAATAATCCAACAACATGTTTTGTAGATTTATGTCAGTTATACAGGGTGTCCCGTAACTCTTCGAAGATCCGGAAATGGGTGGTTGCTGGGGTGACTCCGAACAACTTTTTCCTTTTCCAAAATGTAGTTTGAAGCTTCGTTTTCGAATTATTAACGAAAAACACTGGCCAATCACAACGCCCGTAGCTCCCGCGCTCAGGGGCGGGCGAACAGAGATTTCAAAGAACATTTTTGTCAAGGAGAAAGTTGTTCAGAGTCACCCCAGCAACCCCCCATTTCCGGATCTTCGAAGAGTTACGGGACACCCTGTATACATGCTTAGAATTTTATCGAAATAGGTTGATGCAGAAATAAGCGACAGGCATCGAAAGATATAAGAATCTTTAGATTTATTACAGTTATAGACTGAAATTTTCACAATTTTTTGACCGTTTGTAGCTCGTAGTAATGTTAACCGATTTCGAAAAAATTATTTCAGCGACGTGTTCTCTATGGTACAAGGAGTGAAAAAGTACGAAAAGAATATCGATTTGTTTGACTCTGAAGACCAGAATGCCCCCCCTGGTGCTTTAATTTACGACCTCGCTATATTTCTTCCATCGACTATACAAAGTGCAGCCATAGGCACATGGGGGAGAGCCCTTTCACTTCGGGACACTGTTACACTATCGCTGTGTGTATAACTGATAATACGCACATACTAACTGATTATGAACCACCTTAGGGATCCTAGCTTTCATTGTTTATACCGTTATGCGGATAATTAAGAGGGTTACTTTCGTTGGGACAAATGCGAAGATTATATAGCCTTTAGAATACTCCCGCATGATTGTGGAATTTACGAAAAATACAATTTTTTCGTTTCACGTTGGAAATCAAATATCGTGAAATGTTGTACACGTAATAATAATAGTGATAATTGAGTTAACTGTTTGCCAACTGCAGTGAAATTAAAAGGCTAATTGAAAAAATAATAAATTAATTTACGACTAAAATATTGTTACCTAAAAAAGTAATACTTGCTATTACCTAGTCGTTTAAATTGAGAATGTCGAAATTATCAGCAATGTATGTTTTTCTTATATTTTTTGTTATCATAGACTAACTTGTTAAAAACCATGCATTCTTTTGCATTTTTAATTGTACGATTTCCCCATCATTTATTTTCCTTCCCTATTTTAGTTAATCTTCTTCGTTCTTACTTCGACTGAATGAGAAGCTCAGGGTATGCATTTCTCTTCTTCGCAGTTACTCGGTCCTCTTTTGACTACGTATTCAGCTTGAATCTCGTTTATTTGATTTCAATTATTTGCACAGCAATGCAAGGCTTAGGAGCAAGTAAACACTGCTCATTAGCCCGATTATAATTACTATTAACGAGCAGTAATTTTTAACGAAAGACAAGAAATGTTTTGCCTTTAGATTGAAATAGGCTATCGCTTTCTTCAGCTGATAACTGTGATGCTTTAACCCCTTAACGCTCACATTTTTCTCATCTTGATGTACCAAAAATGTCTTTTTTTTTTTATTATTATAAGGCGTATAGAAATAAGTTATTTATTTATAATGCTGTGACTTACGTTCTTGCCATAATAGAAAGGATAACGAAATATGAAAAGTGAAAGAAAATAATTTTTAAAAATTATATGTATTTATTGGATGATTAGTTGTACATGGGTGAGATACGGACATGAGCGTTGAAGAGTTAATAACTGCGTGAACGATTGTTTTGAAATTTCGAAATTCTATCAGTCAGTAGGTAATATTTATGCTTGATAAAAACAAATTGTCTATGTATATACAAATCGAGTAACTGGAAAATTGAATATATCCTAAATAACT
>NW_017100606.1:632299-660371 GCF_001263275.1 Habropoda laboriosa
ATGTATTCAAATATTTTTTTCATGCTCTATTTACTACTCTAATAAAATATACAAGTAATACTATTAATCCTCTAATAAAAATAGTTGTAATTATTATTGAATAAAGTGAAATTGAAATAATATTATAAATTGTCAATCTTATAGTTACTGCAATTAATATGATTTTTATTAAAAATGAATGATCAAGTTAAGTAATATAATACTAACCTATAATCCTCAATTTCGTTGGTTCGAATCAAAAATTTCTGACCAAGCAAGATCGGTTATCAGCTTTGTTTCCTCGCCAAGTAATCAGTTTTGAAATAACATTTTTCTCCGCTTCCTGAACTGTCACACCTTTCAGCCAAAGAAAGCGGAAAGGGTGAAAAGCGAAGGGGTGTGGCTCGCATGGTGCCTTGTCGTTTGCGAAACAACGTTTCTTTGATCCTTTTTGAATATAAGTCACGTTACCTGAATACTGACTTAGTAGTAAATTTTTTTTAATTGTATATATTTACGAAATTGGCAGCATTTTTCATATTTTAATAACCTCCTTTCTATGTTACAACCATGCAAAATATGGAATATTCCGTGAAGGTTAAAAAAAATTTATGAGTTAACTGAACAATGGATAATTAAAAATTTACATGTAATTATGCGCAATTCTTTTATAATTTGTTTAACTCTTCAGTATGAAGAAAAATAAGTATTAAGTTATCCCGTAAGTTCGTGCCGAAAGCGAAAAATATTTTAATGAAAATCCAAGGAAATTCTATAGTGACGACATAATCTTACCAAAAAAAAAAAAAGCCGTGGAATGAGAAGACGCTTATTTTTTCTTTTTTTTAAATCAAATTTAAAGGTTCCCGAGAAATATTGATCTGTATTATAAAATTTGACACGAACTTATGGGATGACCTAATACAAAAGAAAAATAATTAATTTTGAATTATCAGCAAATTTTAGTAGACACCAAACTCGTAAAAGCAGAAAAAGTTACTCGTTGTTAGGAAATAACATTATTTCCTAATTAATTCCCGTATTGTGAAAATAATATTGAATTATTTTGTTAGAAACTCACAGGTACGTGTGTAGAGAATACACGATTTTATTTTAACTAAAATTAACTTAGTTTTACAACTAAGAGACTATTTTGAAAAATAAGAATAATGTGCACTTTAAGAAACGTTCAGAGTGCTATTCCCCTTTGCTAGGTTTTTCGGATACATATATACCGGGTGTCTTTTTTAACTGGACACGGTGGAATATCTCGGAAGGAACTAAAGCTGTAGAAAAAATGTTCTTGCAAAAGTTGTTTGGTATGATGGGGGACATGATGTGGTATAAATAGTTTTTTCGCGTGTATAGTTGTGGGGGAGATTTCAAGGTTAGGTTTGTTCTTTTTAAACGGAACATATTTATTCACACTGTGAATAAGCCTTGCAGATTTGGACTTTCTTTCGGGACGTTAACACACACTGACTAACACGTTTTAAAAAAAACCTCAAAAACACCGTTTATCGCGCGGACTCTAAGTGTTGAGAATCACGACTAAGGGAGGCTATTTACCCGACATTTCTGTTGACTTTGAAATACTAAATTAATTGAAATATATCGTAGATAATTTCATACAACGCGTTCAATAGTGTTAAAATTATGTTTCGAACTCTTTTGCTTATTTACATAAATACATAAATGCAGCCCAATCTGACTTGATCACTCGAAACAGAGTCTTCCGCTTCCGGTAATTAAAGAAACGTCTTCCATAAAACTTTGTAACTTTATTTAGACAAGAATATAACAAACTTACTTAAACTTATTATTATTTGCTGTAATAAACAATACCATCTTATGTTAGAGAAAACTTAAATGAAAATGACCATAGAGTGTATAATAAAATTACATACGTAAAATACATGGAATACAAAATTACTTTAATGTACGATCGTTTAAATGAACCCATGTAATTTTAACAGAAAATGTTTTTCCAAAGTATAGCAAAGGAAAGAAAAGTTTGACGCCGTTAAATCAAGTGAAACACCCTGTGTATTTAAATGGTCTAACAGTAATTTCTAAACAGACCATGTATATTATAATATACGAATAAATTAATATCGTTGCTGATTAAACGGGACTTTACCATCCTCTTTCCCATAATATTTCTAAAGAAGGTAAGGCTAAGGCTTGAATATGTACAGTTGGTTGAACCGATTAGTGACGTCGTAAATTAATAAAAGGGATCGGGGCAACATCGATTGATATTTAAAATTTTTTACGATTTCGATATTTAAAATTTTTAAAACTGCTGCTTAGAATCTTTCATTCAAGCTATGTATATGATATTAAGCCTCTCTTGTCTTTTGCTCGATAGTAATTGCCGTATTAGTAAAAGCTAACCTGTAATTGTTAATGATTAACCATCGGATGGGTCATTTCTGACCCATCATAAGATTTGTTTGTCTATACATCAGCGAATCAGTTTTTTCGTCAAATTTTTATCCAAATACATCAAACTACGTTTCTCAGGAACTCTCATTTTTTTTTTTTTTTTTTTTAATGGGAGTATGTTGAAATCGCCAGAATATCAATATAAAAAAAATACAGCATCCCATTTAAAAAGGTAGATATGATCTTGAAATCTCCTTTTCATCTTCACTCACATAAAAGTATTTAAGTTTTGTACATAACGTTTTTCCATATTACTACGAATAACGGTAATATTCCAAGTGCACAATGTTTTTGCCCCACCCTGTATATCCCGTAAACCTTACACGCGAATAATACGGGTCACAGATGACCCGGTTTCGTCGGTCGCCGGTGAAAATCTTTTCTAATAAAATAATAATAACGGTCCATAAATGGACAAAGTTTTTGCCCCACCCTGTACATACCACGAACCGTACACACACGCAAATACCTAGACAGATAACCTAGCTTCGTCGGCCGACAGTTAAACCGCAGACAAATGTTTTTAAACACGCCGCAACAAAAGAACCATTTCCGAATTGACATGGTACGGCCCTGAGCGTGGCTCGAACTTCTTATCTCCCTCGAACTGCAGTTTCGACGTCTGGATTACGTGCCTGTATACATACTTTGGACGCCTAACCAATTTTACAACCTCGGTACATTGCTTTCACCGACTGTACTATCCTCGTACAATACGATAAACCTCGTTTTTAAGTTTCGTCGCACCTCTGTTACACCGTGAAATAAGGAAACGCAGGAAACTTAACTGAACTTCTTGTCCTACGGTGGAAGTGTAACGTCTAAACAGCACACGTGTTTATTTTTAGCCAGTTGAATAAACGCGAACAGTGACTTGTTGATATTTTATTGATAGAAAAATTATTTTTTGTCGCGGTCTGTACAACCGACGGAGTACATATTCAGTAGCCGAGCGTTAGTAAGTAGTACCGGGGCATGAAGTGGTGGGGGGGACCGGTGAGCAATGGATCGTCGACCCTCGCAGTCGGCAGTTAACGTTCGTCGAAGGTGGTGCTAAATATCAGCAACGGTGGTAATTTTGTTTGTCCGTTTGTAATTTCCTTCGGTTCTTTCACTGCGCAAAAACCGGAATTATTTTCCGCTTGGCCGTGATGCTCTTCGAAAAGCAGGATTTTGTAATTTATGCTCGAGAGAATTAGTTAATTTCATACGAAATGAAATATACACTGTGTTACGATGATGAATATTTATCGGTATTTCGTGTCAATTGGTACAAACTTGTTAACATATTCATACATCTGTGCTGCATAACGTTCGGTGATATTAACGCAACAGTGAAACTTTCAGCAAAAGAATAGTGTTGACTTTTTCAATAAACCAAAATTTCAGTGTTGCTATGTTGTTTCTTATAAATTGTATTTACCGAGGTTCTCGTAGCAGGATGATATTCTCAAGTTAATCCGAAAATATGCGTATATTAGTGAGATCTAATGTAAGATTCGTTGAAACGGTAAATTAAACGAATATCGAGAGATACGTGAAATTCGTTGAACGGGAAGTGTCTGAAACAAATAAGTACCCCCGTTAAATTGCAGTAGTCGTCGAGGGTAACAAGGGTGGTTCTGCTCGAGGGCTATCCCTTGATTATCCCGTGCAATGACGCATTCGATGTTCACACAGGTATTTCGCTGTTATCGATCCTTTGAAACTCATCGACACGTGTATCTGTGAGCTTACGCAGTTTTGATTGTCAAAGGTACTTTTCCAAATCTGACGAATTGTCGTGAAATTAAATGCCACGACTGACGATACGCGTACAATTCTATCGGCAATTATTTAATATGCATCAGCAAGAGTTTGCAATTGCTTGCGATTACCTTAGGCTTATCATAACTCTGTCAAATGTGTCTATCGAAATTCTGCTTTCGTAAATTGCATAGTGGTGTCGAAATGAGTGATTGATAATAAAAAAAATTCACACATGATCTAGTTAGAAGCACTGTTTTGTAATAGTACGAAAGTGTAAGGAACATGTGTATATTAGCGTTGATTGATCTGTTACTGTGAAACTACTAGAAACATTGTTGATATAGTGGTGGAAATACGTGATACGTCAACCGATTAAAGTATCAAATGGTGAGTTTTTTTTTTCTATTTAAATGACTGATTTCAGAATAGTTCGCATTTTATTGGTTTATTTGTCACTCTATAAACGTGGGTCAATTTCGTTCGGGCTTTTGTTCGTTCCTCGACTCCATTGACTCGGAAGGTAATGTAGACTGCGGATTTTTATGCAAATTTATATTTTCTGTGAATATAATTGAAACAGCAGAAGCTGGATAGGCAATTGTTTTATTCGCTAAATATTTCAACGACTACTATATTTTAGTTTTATTTACATATTTTTGCCTATTATGTGCATTCTGCGTATTTTTCTGCTTCCAAAATTTCCATAAATGCGTAAAAATCCGTAGTCTGGCAATAAGTAACGGACTTTTGTTCCTCGTCCTGAGAAAAAGGTTCTGGGCAGTGAAATCTTATTTAAAATGTTTAAGGCAGCTATATGAATTTAAAAAATTTTTTTGAAGACTTTCGCCCATTAAAAAGACGCGTCGAACATAAATGACCCACGCTTACGGTTTAAAGACGCTAAAAATACATTCACAGAGTTAGGGTTGTGAGTATATATATCAGAAAAAATTGTAATACCGTGATTTAAGTCATATTATTCTATTAAAAAAAATCTTATCTGCATATGTATTTCACTTTAACCGTTCATTCTATTCCATTGATATAGTTTCCATTGTTCTATGCAAATTAGCATATTTGCAATGATGGTAGTCAGTAGATGGCAGGTATATTAAGCCCAAACAACAGATTGAGCCACTCAGAAGCCAAAATGATAAACTCTACGTTTTGATATTCTTCCAGTTTTAGTATCGAAGCACGGTGCTTAATTCTGCATAAACTAAAAAAATTTAATAAATTTTATTTAATGGAGTTAGTCACTTTGGCTTCTGAATATAACAAGTCTGGACATTCTGTCAAGAATTGATCAGGAAAAGCGAAAGAAGATTGCTAGATTTGCTTTCAAATGTCATAATATTTATTCGCTGCGATTAATTTAACATCGATAAGTAATCTGCTTTGATATTAACTTACGAATTATAAACGTTGTTTTATTAATTCATCTACTTTCACAACAGAAACTAAATTATTATTATCAGGATCACTGTAAAGCAGATTCAAATGCTTTTGACATGTTTTTAACAATTTAAATAATTTTTACGCCTACAATTTTTAATCGAAAGCATATTCACTGTATCAAACTTCACTAATACTCTTAAATTCATTTATTAATAAAATCAAATTCATTTACTCAAAATCCAGAAATTGAACTCGATCATTGATAAAATTAAATTCATTTATTTAAAATCCTAAGATTAAACTCATTTATTAACGAAATTAAATTCATTTATTTCTATTCGATAATTAATCGATGATATATTCATCGTATCGAAACATTACTTATGCTCTTAAATTCATTTGCAAACATTTCTTCCACGTATTCGAAACACTTTCGGACTACACCTTAACAGCATCGCAACAATAACATTTATTTCGTGAAAAGAGAGAAATGTTTCTACGAGAGCGTTTCTAAATATAAACCATCTAGAAACGGAAGAATGAAAAGCGTAGCCGTCGTAGTTTTTCGTTCTCGAAAGGAGATCTGTGTTTATTTGAATCTTCAGGGTAGTAGGTGTCGCCCCATGGCAAAGGGATCGTCGAATATTTATTGTTCCTTGATCGTTTCTTCACCGATAATATAAGCTCGGGGAATTACCGTTGACGTGTTTCCATCAGTTTGAACACGCCTTCAAAAAGCTGTATTTAGAGAAGAAGCTGGGTTTGACCCATGCGTAAAGTGACCAGACATGCTGATTTCAATTTTGTGTTGAATGCTGCACTGATTTTAAGAAAACCAACTGTAAATATATATAAAACTAATTGAATATCTCAGATTTGGACAATGAAAAAAAGTCAAATAGGGTTCGATACTTTGAAAAACATATTAATTGTTAAGTTTGGACAATTTTAAACAATGTAGAATTATTTAAGGCAATTTCTTGTTCAAATAAATACATGTAACCATTGTTTAAGTATTAGGTACTTAAGTATTAAGCAATCACTATATTTAATAACAAAAATGCAAAGAATTTGATTTGTTTATTTTTTTAAATTCGTTAAATACGACAATTAAATTAAAATGTAATTTTATTTCATTACAGTTATGAAAATATATCTGCTTTTCTCTTCTTTAATATAAATTGTTGGAATCCGGGGAGGAAGGTAGATGTCGATTATATTTTAGCAATATAACTTACTTTAACGATGACACTTACACTCGCGAACTCCGAATTTACGAGGCGCGAACTTCACGAAGGGAAGAGACGTTGTGGTTTTCTGCTGTGTACTAGATCGACAGCTCTAAACTATACTCGCTTGGTTTCTATAATGATCTTCTGAGGGATTTTTCGGGTGTACTTATAAGGAAGGGATTTGGGGTAGAAGGTGAACTTGGTTCTGGTGACGAATTGCTGGACAGGACTTTGAAGGGACAGTCAGCGGGGACAGTTAATTCTTAAGAGTGGCTTGGTGACTCAGTGTCAATAGGCGGTTGGTTATTGTTGTATTCCGCGGCTCGCGATTCCTTGCGTTGGTTTATTATATTCAATAGGTACGCGGTAGGAGAGCCTGACGGAAACTGGGGCGAAATAAGGGAGCTATTCTGCGCGTAGTACTATTCGACTTTATTAGACAGTTCGGTGACGTTCGGTGCGTGAAGACCACTAGACAAAAATCTGCTGTTTCGACGGAAAAGGTTTCTAGATATAGGTTCGGTAAGTACGAGAGTAGGGGTTGGTCTCAGAGGTCAATGTAGGGAGAGGCGGTGAGGTCTAGGTTCAGCGATGAGTAAAGGATGATGTGGAGGTCTAGGTTTCGGGGTGACTAACGTTAGGATGATGCGAATTTGTTTACAGTTAAGGAAAGAAGGCAGGATGACTAAAAACTAATGAAAGATAGGAGAGAGGCATACGACATTATATTGGATTATGGGAGTTATTGGTTGTTAAATAATTAATAATCCTTATTTTAAACTATAAACTTTTTATTGGACACAAGGAAGGTTCGCTTTTCTACTTGATGGTAAGAGCACTGTATACCGACTGAGAATGCTCCTTACGCAACGCCCTAATATTGTCTACGACCCCGCTTGGGACCGAAGGGCCTTTTGTCACTTATCATAAACATTTAGATCTCTACTAAACAGAGGTGGTAAGGCTAAACGGATTTCTCCGAACGTATACAAAAGTAATATATATACTTCCTAGTAAGGCGTTAGATTAATTTTTGTTATATCTAACTGACTGATAAATCTAACAGGTTATCCGACAAAATGTTGCCTCCAGAAAATCTGGTCAGTTTATCCACGAGAACCTTTCGTCTGACTTACAGCCTTTTCAGAGTATGTTTGCGATACGTGCAGTAAAATAGAAAGAAGCGTTTTTTCTAGTCACTTGCCATTTGGAAGATCAACTTACGTAGTAAATGAAAAGAGGAAATGCGATATTTCCTGAACGTTTTAAGCACTTTGGCGCATATCTTATTTGGTCCTTAATCAGAAAGGGGTTCGGATATTACCATTTAGTGAGTCATATATGAGCCGTTCAGTGCACAAATCGATTAACTCCACTTTTTGAAAAATCTGAAATTTAAGTGTCAAAGCACTTGGTATAGTCGTAACTTTTTATATTTATAATAATTTCTCGACTTCTCATTTTATGGAGTTAATCGATTTGTGCACTGAACGGCTCAATTGTCGTTTCGATAATTTTTGTAATATTAGGGTCTGATTCACTTGGGCAGTTAATTGTGTAGATAATTATGCAAACACTTGAGTGCGTATTGGGTTTCTTAAATCTTCAATATCTTCACAATTGAATATGAACTTTATCAGTGATGATTATCAATTTCTAAATAAAAATCAATAGAATTCCAAATAATTTCAATAGTATTCAGAAGGATAGTGAATAATAAATTTCAGTAGAATTCCAGAAGATAATGAGTAATAAATTTCCATAGAATTTCAGAAGAAGAATAAATAATAAATTTCAGTAGAATTCCAGAAGATAATAAAGAATTAATTTCAATAGAATTTCAGAGAAATACTAAATAATAAATTTCAATAGAGTTCAGAAGAATGCTAAATAATAAATTTCAGTAGAATTCGGAAGAATACTAAACAATAAATGATAAATTTCGACAGAATTCAAAAAGTGAAGCATTTCTGTTCTTCAAGAGCACAATATGAGATACTGCTCGAAGTGAGACAAAATGTATCCGAATAGCTACCGAGAAGGGCAATATCTCATCAGCAGGTATTCGAAGAGGCGTTACACGTCAGTTTATCGATGTAAAACGGAACGTGCCACGATGACGTTCACAAAGAACACCTTTTGCGCCGATGTGGCGATTAAATTCTCAGACGAGTTCTTGCCCGAATTCCGAAAATAATGCCAGCCTTTGAAAATCAAGGGTTATCCGATGCCTTCGTTTACGTCAGTCTTGTTTCAAACAGTTCCTCCCTAATTGTGCCAGAACCGGAATGGATGATCAGGACACCCGTTTTCGCGGCTCCTGATTACCTTTCGCGCCGAAATTAATCAGTCTAGAGAGTGATCATCAGGCATACGAGCATAATCGAACGATTACGCAGCAACGATGTATTCTTAAGCGTGATTAAAAGTCTTGGAAACATAAAATTGTGCATAAATTGACGTTGAGAAGAAGACAAATACCCATATGAGCCGTTCAGTGCACAAATCGATTAACTCCACTTTTTGAAAAATCTGAAATTTAAGTGTCAAAGCACTTGGTATAGTCATAACTTTTTATATTTATAATAATTTCTCGACTTCTCATTTTATGGAGTTAATCGATTTGCGCACTGAACGGCTCATATGTGAAGAGTATATTCAGTGACGTGGCACGCAAAAGTCTCTAGCAACTTTAAACCAGATTTCTTCTTAATTAATAGGCATAAGTAGCTTTCGCCAATATTACTTCAGCTTTTATGCTTACTCATTGTGAGTAATAATGAATGAAAAATGATCTTAGTAATCTTG
Source organism: Habropoda laboriosa (assembly GCF_001263275.1). Classification (NCBI taxonomy): domain Eukaryota; kingdom Metazoa; phylum Arthropoda; class Insecta; order Hymenoptera; family Apidae; genus Habropoda; species Habropoda laboriosa. The sequence goes on from NW_017100606.1 coordinate 641,914, forward strand.
CATTTGGAAAATTTTCTTTTTTTTACAGTAAAAAAGAATTTTACATAATACATTTTACTTTATTTAGCATAATACGTGTTACAACCAGAATATTGTTTATAGAGAACGTTCAGAAAATTAACAAACTTCCATAGTTACTAGCCTATTCGGTGTTCAATTTGCACCCGTCCCTCGAATTACACGGTTTCGCGTTAACACGGTTTTCAAATTTCAAAAAAAAAACATTTTGTGTTTTATTTCGATTATGCATTTTTTTATGTATTTTTTTGTAACTCAACGACGGATTTAACCGTGAGAAATTAATGTTAGCGACTCGGATAGTGATACTGTTCCACAAGCAAAGAAAATACGAGTCCCAGGTTTTGAGTGTTCTGACGAAGATTGAAGACTGTTTTTATTTTTTCACCTCTTTATTTTTACATTATTCTTGTTTTTGTTAAAGAAAAGTTGTTTACGTTTATGTGCTTTTCCTTCTTGTAAATAAATAAATGAGTTGAAAACATACAAACTTTACGTCTTTGAATACGTTTTGGATGTACTAGAGCATCGATCCATTTTTCCGTACGATCCTTGTCTCATTTTACACGGTTATTACGAACGTATCCACGAATTTTCTTTGTATTCTTTGATTCGATTTACACGGCTTAAAATTTAGTTCCGATCCTTCTTTTCTATATGCGAGCTCTGTCTCGTTTTGCACGATTTTTGTGTGGAACGTATCTACCGTGTAATTCGAGGGATATGTGTACGTTTCATTTACGAACGAAAAATGTGCTCAAACTAAGGAAACGAATATTTTGGTTAACGTTAAAAGTGAGCGTACTAGATTCGTAGTATTTTTGCAGTTTAAATGGTAAACCGACTGACTAGAAGCGAACAGAGGTTTTGTACCCCTTCGAGCACAGCCGCAGCCTATAGCGACCTATTCTGAAACGTAGCATGAGGGTTCTGACTCTTGCAAACTTGGCGCTCGAGAATCGATAATGGTGAAATCAACCTCACCGGAAGTCCTTGACCCAGGTCGCGCGTGTGATTGCAGCAGCACCGATATCCCATTCCGAGCTTAATCGGTATCAGCAAAAATTTTACAAGAAAAACTTCTGTCATTGTGTGATTCCCTTCTTAGACTGTAAATTAATGCGCATAATTAGGGGACCTTGTCGGTAAAATGATACAACGCTACGTGTGACATGCTGAAGTATTTACTCGTTAGATGTAACGGTTCATCCTGGTTTCATATTCAATCGTATTTTATTCTCGACGTACCGCACATACGTAAAAGTGAATCGCTTTTATAGAAACAGAAGTATTCTATAAAGTGTTTATACTTAGATCATTCTGAAAGTTCCCGCGGTTTTAACCATTGTGTAGGCAACCAAAATGTTCACGGTTGTTTCAAGCTTCAGTATTCAACATTTTTCTTCTGGAAACGTACACTACCGGCCAAAGTTTGGATTTGCACAAAAATTCCCAGAAAAAAGTCAGCAGCTTTAGGAATTTTTTAACGAATTTCGTATCGTTCAAATCAATCGATATGAGATAAATTGCTATTTACCTCCACAATATCGATGTCAAGTCTGTGAAAAATTAGTAGCAGATTCAGTAGTGTATATCGACGTAAAAATGTATAAAAAGTGAGATTCCGGAGCGATTTTACGATACTTTCACAGGAACGTAAAAGATTGTTAAAGGAAAATACAAACATTAGACTGCTCATTTTGAAAAAAAGAAAGAAAAACACGAGACAAGTAAAAATCGAGATCTTCCTGCACAGTGTTCCATATTAGTTCACTTTATTACTATTTATTTGTTATTATTACGAGACTGCAGGCTGAATAATTTTTGTTTATCTTAATAATTTTGTAACAACTCAAGTTCACTTCACATTCGGTGCCCTAATACTTACAGTGTATGTGCTCATACCCATTTTTCTCTGCTCTCCTTAAAGAAGGTGATTAGGGATGTAAAATGAAGACAAAAATGATGTATAAACATGGTGTCAAAAACCGATACTCAATGAGATAATGAAGATTTCAACTTCAGCAATATGTTTACAATGCGGTGCAACTGTATCTACACTATTTCGTGTCCATTGTTCAGTTTCGCCTAATTGTCAGTCAATAAACATCAAAAGTTTTATAATTTGGTATCACACGATTACGATAGTTTTCTGTCTATTTCCCAAATACTACATGCATATCGGTGTATTTACTAAATGCAAAAGCCATTGCAACATTCGATTTCCAGTACTAACAACCGAAGACTAAAGATTTAACTTGTACATGCTCACCAGAGAAAATTCTTTCATTTAAACAAAAGCACTGATAGACAGGGTTGATCTACACATTCGATAAATCTATCAGTTCAGGTTTCGTTACACTTTGACAAGTTTATATCTTATTAAGTATCGGTTCTTGACACCATGTTTGTACAACATTTGTATCTTCATTTTACCTCCGTAATGGCCTCCTGCAAGGAGACCAGTGCATAGCAGTGGATATCCTGTAGATAGATTAACGCTAAAGGTACGGAAGAGTCGCATTCGAATTTCTTACAAATCTCATTTAATTCCATGTCTCCTCTTCGTCGAAACAGAAAAACAGACGTGCTGGAGTAACTGCTTCGAGACAACGGAATATTTGTTACAAAGTTACATAGAATGCAAGGCGTTATTGACCTTACAGAATATCTTCTAAGAAAAACAAAGGAATTATTATCATTCTATCATTTATAATTAGATGGCTGATCAAATCAATCGATTGCAATATTACCTAATATCGCACATTATCTAATATCCGAGAATTTAATGAATTAATTGACAAAATAAGGTATGACCCATCAGCAGCTTTCCAAAAAAGTGAACATATTTTCTGCATTTCATTTCTATTTCATTTCGATACGAATCAAATTTTTTAATCACCTTTTAGTTACATAAAAATTCACTTTCGGAAAGTTAGGTAAATTTGACCCGGCTGGTCCTTATTGTGTTAATTCCCTTATAAAAGTGTTATCTGAACGAAGGTCTGAGCCTTCGAATGCTACTACAGAGAAAACTAATCGATAGTACAATATCTATGGAACTTTTCTACTTCTAGATTCTAAAAATGTATGTTTCATTTTACAAATCAAAAAAATGTTGAAATGTTAATACAATTTTAAAAATTATAAACAATTTTTTTTTCACGAATAGAGGGTGCCGGGTGGTGGAGGCGTGATTGTGGGGGGTGGCAGTAGTTCGGCCACCCCCCAAGGTGCACAACAGGGCAGCAACCTGGTATACCGCGTAGTGAGCTCCAGACATCCTGGCGGCGGTCATCACTCGCATGTAAAGAAATCGGACAGTTCCCAGCAAACGGAGAACTCGGCGTTCAAACACCAGCAACAACAGCCAGGTTCGAACAGCTCGACAAACAGCTCGACGAGCAGCAGTTCAAACAGTCAGCAATGGAGAAAGTACATCGAGGCTGGGGCTGCAAGGGATCGGGAGAGAGACAAGGAGGGCGCACCCCCGAGTCCTAGTCCCTCCAGGCGATCCCAGGTAAACATTTATATAGTTTTGTCCCTTCGAAAGTCGTTGTTACGCTGGACAATATTGATTTTCGAGATAGTCCGTGTATCTATTTTAACGCAGCTTTAGAATTTTAGTTTCACACGAGCATCCTTGTGATTTACATTTTGCCTGTATCGAATTAACTTTCATCTCGTCCTTTCTCCTTGTGTCGCATAGGATAAGCATCGGAAACAGGCCATGGCTGAATATGCGAACGGCGAGAAACCACAGAAAGTCTCATCAGGAACGTCGACCAGCGGCAGCAACAAAGTCAGAGGTGTGCCCCAGAGTTTCGGATACGTTAAACGACACAGCGCCGGTACCAGCCCCAGCCCTAACGGAGTTCAAAACGGTGGCAAGGATTCTACGAGAACAGCTCAAGTCAGCGCAGTCCCGAGAACGAAAGTAAGTGCAGACTTTGTTGATTTTCTGTGATATTAAATGGAACTTTGTAAATGGGTGTTATTTGCTTTACTTCACTGTCGCAGGTTAAAGTGTCTGGTGGTACGCAAACATGCACCACCGAGCTTCAAGCAAACTCCTCCGCATTGAATCAAGGACATCACTATAAGAGCTACAGCCTCACGGGTCCGAGTGCCAGTCAACTTTCACAATCGGTACGAGATCGCCTTATGCTCGGATCGCAAAGTTTACCGAAGCCTGGTAGCCCAGAATTCACGGCGCTGTTCGCGTCTGCACATCATCGCGAAAGAGGATCCGGCGCAGGACCAACAACCACTTCTTTCTCCCCGAGAGTGCTTAAGCCATCCGATGGAAGTCTTAGCGACACGTGCAGCAATTATGCACCACCTGACCTTCAAGGATATTATAGTACCAATAGTCCGTACACCACGTCTTGGATGAGACATAGCAATACATACACGCCAAGTGGACGTTCTCAAGGCAAGTTTTTAAGCCTTCGATGTATAATAGTTTCAGTTGATTTATGATTAGTCTGCTCACAAGGAGTCCCGAAGTGTGTAAACCATTGATTTTAATGAGATTTACGTATGGTGTAATTCTTGAAGAATAGTTTACACGTATTTTCTTTCACATCCCTGAATCCATGTTAAAGGGGTGAAATTAACTCTTAATGTTGAGATTGAGAAACCTATTCGGCACAATATCACAGAAATTATTGAGTCTGCAAAAAGACTTGGAGTGTACATGTTGTATATTTTTTAAGGACAAATTCACATACGTGAGAAACTTATTGAAATATCCATCTGACATTTTTAGTTAGTTTTTTAAAGTGTTGATACATTTTCATTTGACTTCTGGTGAAAGAACAACTTACAGATAAATTGGAATTTTTTGTATTTTAATAAAGGATTACTGTATTCCGGATTTACTTATATTCTGTATTGCAATAGTTGAGTATTTATGGTCGTGAAGGTTATAAACCTTTACGTTATTTTAAGCAATAACGTTATAATATGTATTATTAGATAATCTTTGAATAGTTGGAATTGTGATCTGGGTAAGCATACTAGGCTCCGAGATGTTGGACCAAATAGATTCTCCAAACATAATTGTTGGAGCTATATTCACTCCTTCGACGTAGATTTTAAATTATGTAAAAAAAAATGCATGTCAAATATATTTTCGAAAACTGCAGAATAACTGAGTTTGATCAGAATCGATGATTCACATTTGGGAACTCTCACTTATTAATTCAATTTATTTTATTACTCAATTTTCTACAATTTAAAAGATTTATTACTCAATCTTCTACAATTTAAAAGATAATTGTAGCAATATATTTATATCGTTTTGTACAAGTACATATAAGCACAAATTTTATACATTTCAGTTATTTGTTTCGAAATTATGATAAACGAGAACATTTAAATATCTCCTGCACTGCATCCAAATATGTGAAAAAATTGTCTAATACACAGTTAAACTGTGCACAAATAAGATGCTATAAATAAAATTTTGCACAAGATTATTTTTATTCGAAAATAATATTTTTTAAATAGAATCATGAAATCATTCCTATATTTCTACAGAAGGTGAACAATCAAATTAAACAGCATATAAGAACGTATCATTCTGATTACCTAGTTTCGAAATATTTTAATCTGAAAATAAATAACATCTCCAGAAGGTGTATTCAGATATAGGTATTCAAACGTAAATATCATATCATATTTACTGCAACTAAAATTAAAAGTGTTTATCACTCGTCACGGTATTTTTTCTATTGCGTTCCTTTTCTGTTGTAACAGGAAATCAAAACTGCCTATACATTTGTTGTTGGACTGATTGCACATTCTTTCTTTAGTGCTTCCATACAAAGTGTCAGTAATTATACAGTGATATACAGACGATATTGTCACTACGTCTTTGAAGAATATCGTTTCCTCTGTTTTTTTCTGAAACTTTTACTTGTTAAAATTTTCTATCTTTCGTCTTGCTACTTTTAAGAGACTACTTTTAATGACGATCATTTTTAAAACTTATAATTTAAGAACAAATAAATAAATTTATTTTTAATAAAATACATAATACCTTTGGAAACTTCAGGAACAGTTATTTATCCTCAGATTAATATATCTTGAAATTAAGTAATCAGAATGATAGAATTATTTATGGTTGAGTTTGCATTTTATCAATGATTACTTTAAAAAAAAACCTAACAGAAAACTCTATTTTGTATTACTTTATTTGCCTTTTTAAACAGTTTAAGTTTGTTCTGAGCAATTCTTTCATGTGCTTTTACAAAATGGAGTTATTTAAGTGTTCCCATGTACATGGATCACTCTATACAAAAGTATTAAAAACTTATTTAAACTTTCTAATTACAGGAATGGGGCTGTGCGAGGCTGATAGTGTAGAATCGTTAGGGTCACATCGGGCAAGCCTGACTCACGCTCGTTTGTTGATACATCAAAGGGACTCTACGGGATCTCCAGCCCCGCCAAGACTGAATAGAAGCAATTCCATTAGGTAAGTTTAAAAGACAGTCTATTTTTTGCATTAGTTTTCACAACCTAATATATCAAATTTCTAGAAGTCATTTGCATACGTCCATATGTATAGATGCATGATTAGAGGATGCAAATTTTTTCACCACATTTTATAAAACGATTAGTTTCAGCTTTTTTTTCTGATTCTTTATAATTAATACCACTCTATGACTGCAATTGCCCGTTTAACATTTAACTCGTGAAATAACGCAGATCATTTGATACCGTTCTAGCCATCTGCGGGACAGGACATTCCCAAGGTAGTGCGAAAATCTAGAATACACATTCATCGAGCCTGTTTTTCATGCATAAGTATTGAAAGAACAAAACTTTCTAGTAGGGTTGTACTCCTTACACGCACATACGAATGACCAATTCAAGCACCAGAAATACATACATTCATGTACATTTATCATTCTGTCGAATTTTTGCACCTGTTTCGTCATACTTAATAGTAATTTAGTTATTATTGGTTAAGCACTATTTCAACTTTCTTCTTCGTATTTCATACTTGTAAATGTTACAGTGCTTCTTGTGCAAACGCATGATAAAGCTTTACCTACGATGAAAAAGAAACGTTTCACATTTGTGTATACATTTTCAAATTCTCTCTCTCTCTCTTTTTTTTTTCTTGGATGAAAATATGATAGTTTCGATAAATACAGAAAATCTCTCGTAACTTGATTCCCATGAGAATATTTTACCGTGGAAAGTGTACTTTTTCATCATTCAACTTCTGTCATTTCCTTTTGCTATGCTAACACAGAACCGTACGAGTGTATACACGATCGAGAAGCGGCACTTGACATCCGTCGAAAGGGAATTTATCTTTTAATTAGGAGCCCCTTCCAGATCGGCTAATTACGTATACACTCGCTAGGTAGACAGATGTATTTTTCATCGGCGTCCTAAGTAAACTGAATACCCAAGTGCGGAGAAGGAATTCTTGTCTGTGTTGATCGGTCTGCCCTGAAAATGTTCCATTCAAAGAACTTAATTAAACACCAATTTCCTCGTGTCTGAAGATATTCATTTCGGACACATGCGTGCCCGGGTAAACTGTACTCTGTAATATCTTTTTACCTTGGCAATTTCTGATTTCTCTTGTTCCTGAATTAAAAATCGAGCATACGGTAAATGTTTTCTGCCGTTTGACAGAAAAGTCCTTAGGCGGATAACGCGCACGAAAGATCAACAAGGTTTCTGCCTGATTATTTAGTCGCCTCTCCCCTTTCTTAACCCTAGTGCGTTCTTTCGTTCGACTGTACACTTGAGGTTTTTGGGTCCTTTTTGACCCAGAGGTCTTAGGTGCAACAATTTTTGTTACCAGCACGCCATATGAACTTAGGTGATGAACTTTCGATGTAATGTTAAGGGAACGTAAATTTGATAACAGCAAAAGTAATTAAAAAGATAAGAAAGGCGATGGGTCAAAAGAGACCCGAAGACCGCTCTAGGGTTGAACATTCACATTAGACCATCTATCGATGCACGTTGCGCGCTTTTTATTCTCCGAAGGTGCAAACAGTTCGTTATACGTTCGTCGTGATATCTAACGCGTTGCTTTATCACGAATAACAATGACGTTGATGATCGATGGAATAAATTTTGGATGAAATTGTGGAACTTTTTGCCAATCTTCGGAAGCATCTACGATGTAATATATACTGCAGCACCTTTGACCAGTGACTTAGATGGTTAAACGTCTGTTTTCGCAGATCCACGAAAAGCGAAAAAATGTATCCGTCGATGTTAGCTAGAGGAAGTGGAGCTTCATCCTCCGTCGGTGAAGAAGTTGGGGTCGGAATAGGAATGAGCGTAGGCGTTGAGCCATATTACAGTGTTCCTGTAGGATCTACCGGGTGTACGGGACAACACTGGTCTCAACCGACGTCTCCGACGCCCACGCATACTTCTCGGCAACCGCCTAATCTTTATCAGCACGTGCATAAAGATGACGATAGTAAGTTCCCGTTTAAAGAGATATCAACTTATTTTTTTTTTTTTTTTCAAAATGGAGTCCCGCATACTTACGTGTATAATCTGTCGACAAAATAATACGAGAATCAAATTATACGCTGCTCGCCAAAAAAAAAATTGCAGTTGCATAAATCTGGAAATCGCATATTTTTTTCGGGTTACTCGGGAACGTAAATTTCTATTTATTTATGATTTCTATTACGTAAATTTCAGATTTGTGCGATTTTATTTTTAAGGTGTTTCAACTTTTTTGGCGAGCAGTGTGCATAATTTTTTTTTGCAACTCCAGTGTTCGGTCTTTTCCTTTTAGTGAAAATTAACGGGGAACGAATTTTCTCTTCTTTTGCCCTCAGTCCACGGTTCCTCTGTGTCTTTGGTATCGACAGCGAGCAGTCTGTACAGTTCAGCCGAGGAGAAACAGGCGCACGAGCTGAGGAAATTGCGACGAGAACTTGTCGACGCTCAAGAGAAGGTCCATTCGTTGACTAGTCAGCTATCGACAAATGTGAGTACATATTAAATTGATTGTATTGGTAAAGCGTGTTTGACGCTTTACACGAACTACCTGTTACCGTTCATTTTGAGTCGTGTGCATTTCGTAATTTATGTATCAGTTTTATTCAACTGACGCCGTGAATATACACAGTAGCTTCGAACAGAACCATCTTACTCTGAAGCGGGGAATTATTCTTAATGTACCTGACGAATTGGCGCGAATGATTAATCATAATTAATCGAGCAAGACAGTAAGTTAGCAAACTTGCTGATCAATTAAATCCAAGCGTTTTATATTTGTTAAATGTGTTCGTATCTGAAAAAATTCAACAAATCATGAATAACATGTACACTATCAGGCAAAAGTTTGAGATCACTGTACACTGTGCAAATTGCATCAAAAATTTCCAGAAGACAGTTAGCAATTTTAAGAATTTTTTAACAAATTTTTTCTCGTTTAAATCAATCGAAATGAGGTAAATTGCTATTGATCTCCACAGCATCAATTTCAAATCTATAAAGAATTATTAGCAGATTAGATATTGATGTAAGTTAGCAGGCGATGCCACACTTTTGGCCGGTAGTGTAGGTCACGGAGAAACGAAGTATATTAACAGAATATTTTATACCTACAATCGATTTACTTACATACTAATTATAAAATCAATATTATTCTTAAGGTCAGTTTTTTTCAACATTTACTTTTTGTCGAAGGAAAATGTTTAGGAACAATTAAAACCAATCGGAAGCGAAATACGTATACTCTATATAATTATGACTTCCATCTCTTAAACACAATATTTCCCCCGTCTTATTCGCCCTTTGAAACCGTTGAAATTACGTATAAAAATTTTTTCTTCCATCTTATTCATCTCTTCAAACCATTTAACACTAGAACTACCGACCGGGTCAAAATGACCCGTTACCATCTTTCGAGAAAACGTGAATGTTCAATACTGGTAAGTATTATCATTTGTAACCGTCCGAATTTATTTTCTGCAGGTATGCTTCTATTTCTATCGATATGAATCGAATTTTCCAATTATGGTTTACTTACGTAAAAATTCACTTTTGGAAAGTCGGTAATGTCATTTTGACTCGGCTGGTAGTTCTAGTGTTAAATTCTGTCTGAAAATTTTCTCGTACCATCATAGCTAGAGAAGACAAATAGGTAGCCTGTTTTACGTAGCACACCCTGTATAGTGCAGAAAATATAGTTGAGAAAAGAAATATCATCCCTTGCAATTCAAACAACTTGTTTTTGAAGTATTGGGGTCATCTCATAAGTTCGTGCCGAAAGCGAAAAATATTTTGATAAAAATCCAAAGAAGTTCCATAACAACGATATGTATGTAATTGTCTTACCAGAAGAACTAGGAAAATGTAGAGTGATAAGTTTTTCTTTTTTTTTTATCAAATTTAAATGCTCGTTGGAAATATTGATCTAAATTATAAAATTCGACACGAACTTGTAGGATGACTTATTACATTTATATAGTACCCAATAACAACTTGTATTCTTATACAATTGATATGAATATCTAAAGTTCTAAATCACCAATTGACAAATTCTGTTAATACATAGAATTTGTTTATTATATCAGCGTGGACATAATTGCACGCTCCTTAGATAAGAAATTTGAAGTAACTAAAAAAACCTTGCTTTTCATTAACAATATTAATAATTATTATCACATAATAAAATTTAACCTGTTTACAATTTCAGGAATATTAGACGAAATTGTTAACGTTTACCAATATGTGTTAATTAATTCAAACGCAAACCCTTAAATTTCTCAATGTAAGAATAAATAGACCTGTGTCGCTTTGAAAGAAAACGGCTCAGTTACATGAACAATTACGGCATGATTAAATTGAATTGCTCGAATCGGTTTACGAAACTGTCGGAACACGAGTACAATTTCGAACTCCCCGCGTTATTCCACAACAACGGAAGCGTCCTTACGTCTGAGTGGCTGTTTAGCAGGGAAGATCACCGGCCTCAGCCAATCACATGCGAAGCAGCCACTTGCGGGCATCTTGGATCGCTATAGCGTGGATCGGCAGTCAGTTTACATTTAGTTTGTGCCGAGACGTGCTACTTTGAACGTTGTGTGTTACATCGTACGCATTGTGCATGCAAAATAAACAGTTTGTGTGTTAGATGATCGAAAGTCGACGATCGAAAACCGCGATTTAATATCGTGTGACGAAGTGTGAGGAAATTGTTACTGCGGAAAATTGATTCATGTTCTGTCAAACATGTTCAACCAGTGATCAATTGGTGTCCGGATCGACGGCTGGATCGATGTGCCCGAAACATAATCCTCCAACGCGGCAAAGTGGTTGAAAGAAAAGTAATTGAAATAGAGTTGTTCGTCTGGTTCGATTCCTACTAATATAAACGGTGATTCGATCATTTTCCGTTGATAATTTATCCTCGTACACCGTGCTTTCTCTTTAGAAATGTTTTGTCCGCAAGTTTATATGCTTTACGCTAGTGACACTTCGTAGGTTTATTAGCCCCTCGCCTTCTTTACGTCGGAACAAACATTAGATAAAGCGAGAGTTTACATTTTTAAATGTCGCACTACTGAAAAATCGCGCCTGGAAAAAGTGTAATTGCATTGTCGTCTCTGTAAACATTTCCAGAGAATTTACGTTGACATTTTAAAACCGAAATGCTGACATGGACGTGACACAAAAAAAAAAAAAACTTGTCGAAACATGATCGTTTGAGTCGTGGGTACAATTTTAGACAGAAGTGTAGTTGGAGTAAAATTCGATATTATTAGAGAGTAATGCGATAGATTTGTTGAAAACTTAATAGAAACGAATTGACTAATTTAAGTGTGAGCTTGACTCGTTACTGTTGTACACATAATCGCGATATGATATCGAAGTGCATCGCGAATTAATCAATTTCCATACTGAAGCTCAGCAATCTGCATACAAATACACGTTTCAATTTACTAAATAGGTTCCGTGAGATAATCCTTTAATTAGGCAGCTTTTCTGATTTTCCTTTTTATTTGTACAAGGGAAACGTTCTGCTGGAAGTTCAGATAAAGCATAGGGAGTTACGAAGTTAAGAACGTGAATATAATTTTGTTATTATTTAAGTGACCAAGGTCGTCGGAACGATGCAAAGTTTAATAATTGCAAAAATTGAAAAACTGTGGAATATATTCGAAATACATCGAAAAAATTTAACGAATATTCTTACATCAAATATTCGTCTTCTTATAATATCCATAAGACGAAATTTTTAATAACGTTAACTACGTTATTTATGACACACTTGAGACGGTTTAACAGCTGAATTATAAACATTAGGACGTCCCATAAGTTCATGTCGAATTTTATAATTTAGATTATTATTTTCGACGAACCTTTAAGTTCGATATAAGAAACGTAAACGCCTTCGCACTCCGCAACTTTTTCCTATTCTTCTTGGTAAAGCCATTACGTCGTCGCTATAGAATATTCTTAGATTTTCATTCAAATATTTTTCGAACTTATGGGATTATGCACTAGTAAAATTCTGATACTAAGAAAGATTAATTTATGACGGTCTTTTCTTTTTGTTATTAACATTTCCACAGCTGTCTACGTACCTTTTTACCACTCGCACCTTTCTTACATCTACGCCTGTGAAACAGATAACCCCTGTAGAATGTCGTATAATGTGAAACCATGTTATATGGGACTAACTGCTTACGAAAAAGGGTGTTACTTTGTAAAAACCGGTAGACATGCGACGTGTTATATTTATCATTTTCATTAATATTAATAATAACCAAACAGATGCTCTACATACTGTAATACACAGATGTCACATAATACATACATCAGTACTCGCTTTATTTCCTCTTTATTCTCATTAGTGCGGAACAGCATGCAGAAGTCTCGTTTCGTACGAGAATTATTAAGTCATGCCGTAAGTTCGTGTCGAATGTTAGACCAATGTTTCCAACAAACCTTTCAATTTAATGGGGGAAAGAAACGTAAACATCTCGTTCCACAACTTTTTGCTATTTTGTTTTTGTTTTTTTTTTGGGGGGGGGGGGTAAGACAATTGTGTTGTCGCTGTAGAATTTCCTTGGATTTGTATTAAAATATTTTTCGCTAATGAAATATCATTCCACTTGAATAGTACGATTTGTTTTATTCTGTACAACAGCTACTCCTTAACCTCCCGCGTGCAATGCGTCGTATCGTTACCTCGGTGGAAGATGAATGTCTGTTTGAGGCCTACTTTTCTTACGCTACGATTCAAGCTATCTTTTAGTATATTTAAATGGATATTTGAGTTCATAGTGCAGTTAATGAACTTCAGTATCCATACATTGTCACGTCCAACGTATGACGTTGATCTTTTAATCATTCTGAGCATTCTTCTTTTAAACTTTTGCACGACGTCAGATTTCTTCACTTCGACGTAGGAACGCAGTGCGTTTTCATTTATGTATTTTACTAATGAACTACTGTATTTTACATCATATCCGGCTTTCTTTAGCGTATTCCGTATTATCTTAGGATCGAATGTAATTTTAACTTTGTATACCTATCGCTTTCAGTCTCACTAATCATTTTAGCAGCATTCACCTTCAGCTGAACGCGAATAATTTTTGTCGTTTGATGTTTACATTTCGAAAATTTTGTATTCTTTCCGTCCTGCAATCTTTCGTTGCAAATGAAGGACGTTGTTTGAAACCATCCTTCTGGTAGAGGCGCAGATCTCTCCTTTAACCCTACTACAGTCTCCGGGTCTTTTTTGACCCATCATGTTCTTATTTATATAAGAATTTCTGACGTTATCAAACAAATGTAACTAAGTAATTACAGTATTCGTACTAGTGTATAATTAATTGAGAAGCATAAGGAGTTAAAAATAATACATAAATATTTTATAATTTTTAATTATACAGGGTGAAGGCCCTGCTAAAATACGTGGAGACTTTTTTTTACCGACGAGGAAAGTTCGGTAACCGGAAAATTTTTAAAAATTTGTAACTTTGCAGAAATATGAATCAAGTGACGCTAATTATGAAACTGTACTAAGGGTGAAAAAACGTCCTAAAAAAAATGACGAGTTTTTATAGTATCGTGAATATTAACGAAACCGTACGAGATATCCGATAAATGTTAAATTCAAAGTTACATGGTTTTTGATGTCCCACATTGTGGCAGTAAAGAATTTTCGGAAAACAATTACTTTTTTCAAAATTTATCCCCACTAGTCTCAAATTTTTGAAAAAAATCTTTCTCGGATAATATGAAAACTCACGGTTCTTTTGAGGGGTGTTTTCACCCCTGAGACAGTTTCATTGTCGAAACAGAAAAACGGTTTCGTAATTAATGTCAATTAACACTAACCGTTAAAATTTCAATTTGAAACCATGCACCTGTTTTTCCCCCGTATTTTCTTCAAAATAAAAATTATTATCTAAAGGCTGTTTCCTATATTAAATTGACCTGCATTCCTTTCGGAAGAAATGTGATTATTTCGTAACCGGTCATTTGCCCGGACAAGTGTCGGTACGGTTAGTGTTAAATTGCGTTTCTAAAAAGGTTTGAAACTTTTTTTGGAAATTTTCCTCTCATTGCTGACACCTCACGGACACCTCGAACGTTACATTTGGAGTACATAAAAAACGAAAGAGGCGCGGTATTAGTGACATGATTCGAGCCATAAAAGTGGTGAACACCGCGTCGAAATATAAAATTTTCATTTTAGTGTCCGCCTTCTGGCTGGATCGATGGACAGAAAGGGGGCACATATATGGTAGGAAAGAAGTGCTTCGAGGATCGTTCCTAGAAAACGAAGGATCTACTGGAGTCGCGATGATTTTTGCGCCGCCTATATGCGACTATCCAACATTCTCAGCGCGTACATCTTCGTCCATTATTGTCATACCTTATTTTCTCCTCTTTGTCTTTTTCTTGCGTTCGTCACTCACGCGACCGGTCGACAACGCACGGAGCACTCTCGCCAACGAGAAAAGAACTCCGCCGGCTCGGAACTCGCGGTCTTTCCCTCCACCGTTTCCATTTATAGTTATTGACGCCTTGTATGGCCCATCGTTATGTCGATCATCTTGCGAATCGCCAGAGGTACGGTTTATTCGATCAAGTATAGGTGTTACTACCAGCGTGCAATTATCGAACTAGAGCACTGTTGTTGCGTAGAATAAATCGTTTCGAATACACCGGTATGATAATTCGATGTCGCGGATATTCGACGATCGGATCGAGCTGGAATCCTGGAAGTATCTCGCGATATAAGGTTGCCAAGATTTCCGAAATTTCACCTGTATTCCAGAATTGGGTCTATTTTATGTGACTACTATATTAGATTTTTTTTTATTTTTCAATCTGCGTATTATTTGATTAAAAGGATAAAAAAACGAAAGAAACATCGATGCATCAAGGGAGCAATAGAGATTTCTGAAATTTTTAATATTCTACGTGCATTCTAAAATTAGTTCTATTTTATGTTACTAATATGTTAGATTTTTTTAAATTTTCAATTCTGCATATTATTCGATTAAAACGATAAAAAAACGAAAGAAACATCGATGTATCAAGGGAGCAATAGAGATTTCTGAAATTTTTAATATTCTACGTGCATTCTAAAATTAGTTCTATTTTATGTGACTACTATATTAGATTTTTTAAAATTTTCAATTCTGCATATTATTCGATTAAAACGATAAAAAACGAAAGAAACATCGATGCATCAAGGGAGCAATAGAGATTTCTGAAATTTTTAATATTCTACGTGCATTCTAAAATTAGTTCTATTTTATGCGACTACTATATTAGATTTTTTTTATTTTTCAATCTGCGTATTATGCGATTAAAACGATAGAAATTAATATACATAAAATTCCGAATGAATTTTGTACCAGAATTTCAAGATTCGATTCCAAAAGCAATTGTTGATTCAACTCAATTCCACGTTTTCAAGTTCCCGCTCACACATTAAGATTTGGTATCCATTGAGACGGTAATTTGAAGCAGTTCCAGAAACCTAAATTCAAGTAGTTCGGAATTCTACGCTAAACGGTTGCTTGTTTAGTGCATAAACATAGATTAGATTGAAATAACGAGGATGTTCTTCGCTTGTGTATTTTAAAATATGCAAATTACTAGATATTAACTTTTCAGTACTTTTTAATAGCCCACGTTGATACGAGCCTGCATACATTTTCCGTTTAAAATACCTTCTAATCATACAAGACATCTACCTGTTAAACAGAAATCGCACCTATTTCGTAGAAGTGTTTCTAAAAAATCTCGATGAAATATTTAAACTTCATTTCTGCAATATCTAAGACAGTATAGAGGTATATACTACTTATTTTAATTTTTATTTATTTCTTATGTGGTTCAATTTTATTATTTATTTTATTTTATTATTCAAATTTTCATACGGCGATATTTCTTTCGACCAACAATCTGTGAAATTTTCACCGATTATACAAGTTTACACATTAGCATATAGAATTCACCGAAACGAAAATTCATTCAGCAGATACGTGTTCAACAGTACCTTTTTAATGAATCATTAGAAGCGACGAGAAAGTTCTTTTCCATTAGAACGCGCAACCTAACACAGGGTACCTCCAAATTGTACAATTAAAAATGTTTTATAAATATAACGCGTCGTAAAAATCCTCGATGGACAACTTGAAGGGTAAAAAGGAAAAACAAGAACAAAAAATTAAAATGCAAAACTAATATTTCATTCGATGAAATTTTTTCCCGTGAGTGTAGCAAATGATTTAAATGACCACTTCCCTCTTGCTAGCATAAGTATGCTCTTTTCTCCACGTTGAAAAATATCGAAAAAACAAAAATGTTACAATATTTTGAAATGTGTCGAAGAGTTTCGCGCCACCCTGTATACACTTAGAAATACTTTCTTAAACAGCTCAAACGAGAAATAAGTTTTATTTCAAATTTGTAACACAAACTTGTTACCATTGAGATGTCGAGTTTAGAATTCTACCAGCTCTGCCAATTTTACCGAGTTCGAGGAATACAAAATGTAATGTCGAAGATGACGATTAGGATACAAACAGTTTATTTACCCTAGAACTTTATCTTCAAAAAAAAAAAATTGCTTTTCGAGGAAAGCTTTATAACATTTGAGTATTTCATATTTTGCAAAGAACGTAGCATACGTTTTTGCACTGAATTTATTTTCAATTATCTGAGTTTACAGAGTAAAATAGTATTGTACTAACATGAAACTAGTCTGAATGTGATGAATAGCAAAGTACCATGTTCATCAAATGCTTGATTGTAACTGATTGAATGCTGCATCGTTCCTTCCCGATCAGTTAGTTCGATTCTTCGTTCTGTGGTCGTTTGTTATCCTTTGAAGGCAAGAAGAACGTAACGTGTTCGCTTCGTGTGGTCGCCAGTATCGCGACCTGTAGTTTTTCTTTTTCTCATGCATAATATTTTTCACATATGGAAACGGTCGTTTAGAATATCACCTTTAGAGGCGTACACGACGATAAGCCATTTTTTCAAGAATTTTTCGCACAATGGAAATAGTTGTAATTTCAAATTTTTCGACCTGTACTTCCGGGGAAGAACCCCCCAGGAGTCCTTTCCATAGGTAGACTGAGTCGTTTGCGTTCAAGTCTAACTTCTTCACTGTTTGAAGCGTTCAAAAAATCTGAAAAAATTCCGAAGTAGGTGTCAAAGTCTCTGCTATATTATACAATCGTTGGTTAGGTAAAATGCTTAAAACTTTTTTCAATAAAAATCAAAATTCGTTTCGAAGATATACAGGAGCGAAATTTGGGTCGTTAGAAACGCCTGTAGAGAGTTAAGAGTTATAAATTTCGGTGAAAATTGCTCGAGTAAAATTCCGCAAATCACCGATGTCCTCGATGTCACAACATTTGACCTAAAGGTTAGAAGTCCCGCTCAATAGCAGAAGTGACTTGTTATCGCAACGTGAGTGGTGTTTCTCGAAGAAACATTCTAACGAAGAACACTTGGATGGCGTTGTCCACTTTCGTTCTTTCCGCACGTACCTGCGACTCGAAATTCACAGCCTCGACAGACCCCAGGCTTTTACTGCTTAGGCTGGAATAATCGATTCTGTGGCCTTCAGGGCACCCTACCACTTCCGGATGAAAAATACTTCTACTATTCTTCCGAGAGAGCATGGGTTCTTCCGCCTTGACATTACGATTGCTCATCCGGTCGCCCATAAATCAAAAAACGTTTTCCGGCTTCAGCGGTGTTTCTAAAATATGGCGAAGGACAATGGCTATAGTATATACAATGTTTGCGACGTTTTTCGTTACTCTGATGGATAGGTACTGTTTTATTTCAACACATCAGTTTCATTTTTTTCTAAACGTTTTTTGGATAAAATTTCGCTTAATTTGTTTAATTTCTCATGTACAGGACGAGTCACACCTGGACTCTAG